>NC_090657.1:29400129-29700129 GCF_040937935.1 Hyperolius riggenbachi | reverse complement strand
TCACCAGAAATGATTGTATTTTCATAGTTTGAACTATTTGAAATGATTGCGATGTTTTTAAGTATTCAAGAGCATTTCAGGACTTTAACATCGGCTTATTCTTCACACAGGCCGGGTCAATTGCTCAATACAAATGTTTCTGCAGCATCCGCACACTATCCTCCTGCAGGAAATTGTTTACAAATTTCTGAACTGGTTATTGCGTTTTCTGCTCGATGTTCGATTAATCTCTGCCAATGACCAACACTCTCCACTTCCATAGCTACAGAGCAATGGGAATATCATCCAGTCTTCTCTAAACATGTGGTGTCCATGTTCAATAAATAAAGGCTTATTTTACCTGGATTGTCCGTGTTGAAAAGGTTTATCCTACTAATATATTTTTAATACAGGCTACCACCATACTACTTTGTTTTTATGGATTTTGGGATGGCCCCTTCACCTCCAACCTCTGACACTCTAGTCCTTTGGACCAAAGGCAAGTGCAATGGGCGGGGCTTGCAAGTTTTTCTCGGAAGCCTGGAGGCGCTGCCATTGCCCTGGACATAAGGACGTGAGCACGCGCCATACCGGCACAAAACGGCTGTTGTGCCGTCCATCCATTCCCTGGTCACCCGCCCCATCCATCCCAGCATGATCTTCAGACTAAGGTTTGATCTATCCTTTATTGACTGTCACAATGCGGGCATGTTTACATTTGTATTGTGGTGAATGAAGGGAATAAAGCAATCCTAGCAGTGGTGCATGCACGGTCTTTTTTGTACTTTCAATTACAAGATAGTTTGAGCAAGGTCCCATAGCTTCTCCTGCCTCTGCAGGAACTAATGGGAGGTTGCTCTCACATGGAATGTCCCAAGTAGTGTAATTAATACCCTGTAATATTGGTATTTATAGTAGTTTATGCCAGAAACTGCATTTAATTACTTGGACACAAAATGTCTTGATATCTACCAGAAAGGTAAGTTTCCAGATGGAGGCTACATGTAAACTTAGGACTGCTTTGGGGCTTTGAGAAAGTACTTTAACCAAACTAGGGCTTTAGGATTGGGCCAAACCCATGTAAGGCAGTGGTTCAGGAGAGCATTGTGGATGATGCTTCTTCAATCCTGGCCTACTGGCTTATAACTCTGGCATGTGGGGAGCTGGGTGCTACCTCTTGTTACTACATTTAGGAAACTCCACCAATCCAGAAAACATCAGGGCAAATGTCTGGTAGCTAACCCTTCAGGCTGGTTGCTGCCTTTCCAAAGCTAACCAGAAGTGGGGTTGGCCTAAGCACCTGCCTGTCCACTTACCTAGGAGTGACAATGCAACACAACTCATGCCTTCACAGATCATGCACCTTATTTGTAGACCCTGAGAAGGACAGAGAGACTCCCTACTGCCGTAAGAGAGTGAGATTGCCATGAGTAGGTTCACCATAGGTGATGAAGGACTCCATCTCAGTGTGAATTGTGGTCTGCCATAGTTTATTAAATAAGTTTTATCTTCCATTAAACTATTCTTCTACAATAATCAGTCATTTGAAAAACATCATTACTACAGTAAACTAGTCACCAGTAAACTTGTGTATAGAATTATTACAGTACTTTCCCCTCATTTTGCATGGCTGGAGACACCGATCAGCTAAGTGAACAATCCACCATCGTGCCAGGAAAGGCTGAATTTGAGCGTATCCTGCGTTGGCTTAGCCGGGCCACAGCAGAAAGGTTTCATTTTATACTCTGAGCTCAGAGTTCAACTTTAGCCCAGTTTCTCTTAACTACCCAGGGTATAGTCAGATCATAATTGTCTGGCCATAAAAAAAAATGATAAGCTTTATCCAAAGTCAGCACGGCACATGCAGAAAAACCGAGAACGTCATTTAAAGAACATCAAATTATTCTCAGTCTAAAATACCTGATAACTTAACTGCGATATGGTGTACTCATCTACCCAGAAAATAAATATTGTATTTAACTATTAAATTGTTAAATTCCAATTTGATCATTTGTGTATTTTAGGATGGGAGAGTCCTGCAATGGTGTTCAGTCATTGCATTCCAGGCAAGCCTAGACCACACATATGCCTTTTAGCAAGTTTGTGCCCCCCCCCCCCTTTATTCACACCCTCTCCCTGGTGACCCTCATAATGAAAGGTCATGGTGTACACCATCATCCCTCCCAAAACAATGTGGCCAATGACTCCCACAATCCAAAACAAGTATGTCCTCAACAAACGTATGTCTAACACCACCAGTGAGCTGGGCGTTTGCTGAGCCACTCAAATCCCATTCAACACTATTCCCCTTCTGAGTCATCGCAACTTGGAGGGAGATGTATTTCAGGGTCCAGCGATCCCCGAGACCCCAAATTATCCTTACAAGCCCTATAGCATTTCTGCTATACCAGCACATAATTTTGGCACTTGGCTCAGTGCACCAAAACAACCTGCTCCACTAAACAACACTTGCTCTAGATGGGCGGAGCCTGAATCAAACTCCATTCGAGGAATTGGCCCCCATTAGTTTTGCCCCAATCCCACACTACTGTATACCAATCCGTTTACAGAGTATATCTGTTACTAGCGATGGTCATGGCTATGAGAACTCACATTTGACATTAGGGTGGACAGCGTCGGGCTGGATAGGCGGCAAATGCAGCATCACAAAGCCGATTCCTGATCAATTTCAGCATGAATGGGAATGGGCCTGTGGTGTATAGTCAGCCGACAGATCTCTCTCTAATCAGATTCCATTAGAGAGAGATTTGTCTCTTAGTGATGGGGAGATTCGACCACTAGATATCACCTGACCAAACTGATCACATGCTTCTCCATGAGTTCTCCTAGACATGACCATGACTATAGGTTACCTGATTTAAAACAAAAAAAAATTTCAACACTAACCAGGTTTGTGCACCTGCAGTATTGGTGGACTGTGTGGTCCACCTGGGGCGTTGCTACGATCCAATGAGATCTGGGGTACTTTTGGGCCCTCTAGCCAGAAAATGGGTGTGGCCACTCACCAGAAAGTGGGTGTGATCATGGGTGGAGCCAAATTTACATGAAATCAACAGTAGTCTAAGTAGGCCTGCCCAGCAAATGATGGATGAAGCCCTCCGTCTATTTATAGGATATGCTGCATTTTTGTTTTTGTCTATTAATGGAAAGTGTCAAACATTACTAGGCAGAGTTACCTGGCTTCTGTGCTTCCTTTCTGCTGGGCGGGCTGGCCTGCCACCAGGTTATCTACCAGTCCCCCCCCCCCCCCATAGCATTCCCCAACCTTCTGGTGGACCCCCCTCCCTTGCTCCCATGAGCCTCCCATTGAGGCACCACAACTCCCAGCATGCCCCATAGAAGAACCACAGCTCCCTGCATGCCCCCATAAAGGCACCACAGAACCCAGCATGGCAACAGAGCACCGCACCCAGTATGCCCACATAGAGGCACCACAGAACTTAGCATACCCCCGATTGATGCACCACAGCTCCCAGCTTGCCTGCCATTGAGACAACACAGCTAACTCTGCTTGGGGGATATCCAGGGCACCCCAGAATAGAGCCGGGGCACGTGCCACTGATCTTTGGAGCTAGCAACGCCCCTGTGGTCCACAGTGACTTAAGGGACCAAATGTTAGTGCACAGAATGTCTACTGATGCTGAATGCTGGTGACATACACCCATTAAAAACACATCTGATAACACCCAAGTGATATGAATCACATCAGCGTTATAAAAAAATAAAAACATTTCTAGATGGCTGAGAGTCTATTACCCCCAGACTGGGCTTTAATTGTCTGCTCTGCATCATCTGCCTTCATTCTGGCACTGTCTCCTGTCTATTAACCTCTTCACCAATGGGAGGGAGGGGGTTACAGCATATGCTGCATTAGCAGAGCAGTGCTGACAGATAAATGGCTGTTGGGAGGCAACAGAACTAATGGATGTAATGCTAAAGGGATTCACTCTCTCTATATTATATTGTGCTGACCCAGTGGACTCTTTAATTGCCGGTGAACTCTTAGAAGCCCGTCTTTCTTCAGCCTGTACTGTGGAAAATTAATTATGAGTATGAGAGCTGGCTTCATAGGCAAGGCTGGATAGGAGGCTGATTATCTACGTGGCGCTTGCTAAAATGATAGATTCATTTCAATTACTGCTACGAAAATAGCAGCAATGTCCTCTGGCTATTACCAGAATAAATAAAGCGAGATGCTAGATGGGAGCGCGCGCCTCATATTGTGAGCTATAAAAGCTGCTCTTCACGAGAGTTCTTTATTGCGTCCACCACAGTCTGAGCTCTCCAGTGTTTGTTTGTCCATCTCCTGAGTGAGGTGTTTCGATGCTTTCTGTAGAACCACCAACTGAATGGTAGAATCACCACTAAGTGGTAAATGTAGGTGTCATCTGAGTCTTTGCAATACAAGCACCTGAGATGCACTCTGAAGCCTTTTACAGGTTTAGTGGTCATCACCAGCTGTAAAGATGAACAATGGGCAGCATGGTGGTGTAGGGGTTAACGTTCTTGCCTTGCATCGCTGATTCCCTGGTTCAAATCCCAGCCAGGGCACTATCTACACAGTTTGTATGTTCTCCCCGTGTCTGCGTGGGTTTCCTCTGGGCACTCTGTATGTTTTTAAGAATTGGGTGGAAACCAGATCCGTTCATTGGCCCTAGACTACAATGCATATATTACATGATACATACACAGGCATATGAATATGGTGGGAATTAGACTGTAAATTCCTCTGAGGGACAGTTAAGGGACAAGATAATATACAGTATATACTCGCATATAAGCAGACTCGTATATAAGCCAAGTTACCCACTTTTCTCTCAGAAAACAGGAAAAAGTGACGGATTCGCATATAAGCCCCCTCCCCAATATAGTCCCCCTCCACAGTAGCCAGATGTTCCCCCAGTGCAAGTCAGCCTCCATCCCCGTAGCCAGATCTGCCCCAGGATCATACAGCTGTGTCTCAAGATGCCACTAGATGGTGTCATAGATATGAGACACAGCGATCGCCACACAGGAAGAATCCCCGATTACTGCACCGCTGACACGTTACTTGCACGCTCTACTCCACAAGCCGGGGGACACAGGTAGTCTTGAGCAGCGCACTCTGCACACCATGTTGCAGGGGATGGGGACACGGATACAGCAGGGAGCCAGTTGGCAAAGGCAGGATCACTAGTGCACGATCCTTACACTCCTCTGCCAGTAACAAAACCTGCTCCACCATCTGCTCCACTGACTCGCATATAAGCCGAGGGGGGTAACTTTTCAGCACTTTTTTTATGCTTAAAAATTAGACTTATACGAGAGTATATACAGTACTCTGTACAGCGCAGCAGAAGATGTCGGCGCTATATATAAATACTAAAAATAATCCTAATAATATTCTGTGCTCCGGTCTGTGTAACATTTGGTTGAAGACGTGGAAAGCAGACTCATATGGCCCACTAGATTAATTTTAGCAGCATTTGCGATCGCTGATTGCTGGTAATCCCAAAAAAGCACTGTCAATTAAAGTGAATACAGGCAAGCCCAAAGAAGCGATTGCAATTAAGTAGCACACAATTACCAGTGCTGCAGCATTTTTTGGAGCGATTGCGCTCCAACAAAAAAGATAGGGACGCAGTATTTTACCCCCCCCCCCCCAAAAAAAAATTCAACAGCTAGAAAAAAAAATTGTTACTCCCCAAAAAATTCAATGAATGTTTTTTTAAAAATACAGTAATTGTACAAAACATGACAGATAACAATCACTCAGCATTTTCTGCTAGTGGGCACCAGGACTACAGCACAACAGAGTTTGTTGATTAGACAAGGACATGTAAAATGTGCATTTTCATTTCAGTTTTGTTTAGTAATCTCTAAAAGTGGTATGTAGTATATTGCCATTTATAACATGCCATATGCAGAAAGAGAGGTCCAAAAGACATCATCACGTTCATCCTCTCACAACTCAAGTTCAAGCACAGAAGGCTATTCTGAGAGGGCAGTGTGATCCACTGCAGGGTGTGCACTCCTGTTTTTATCTCCAGGCGTCCTGACCTGGCAGACACTTGCACACAACCAGTCTGCTGCTTGCTGGGGGCGGCAGCTCTTCGCCCCCTGCAGGACTCTCTGGTGATCCACACCCCCGGGAAGCCCCATGTCTCCCATCAGTGAGGAATCAATGAAACACGATTTACACTCCCCATGTGAGGAATCAATGAAACACGATTTACACTCCCCATGTTATGCAGTTTAATATATGCATCTCTCTCATACTGCCATACAATTTTCATCTCTGTGGGGAGCCATGAAGACTATATATGCTTTTGGAACCACTAGTGGTCACTTCCAGGACTCTCACAAGCAACATTGTATGTCGCCATGCAAGGCAGCTTTCCTAGTGAAGCATATGGAGGAGGGGTTCAGAACACAGACCAGGGAAAAACACCACTGCAAGTGAGCAAATAGCACTGACCTTTGCTTTACACGTCAAAGAATTAGAAGTTATTAGATGCACATGATGTGGTTTCACACTTAACAACAAAAAACTAGGAAAAAAACAAATTCAACAAAATGTTTTGTTTTTATTATTTTACTTGCCTATAGATCTCCGGGCCTCAGACAGCCCTATACAGCAACTTCCTGTCAGATTACCAGTCGATCGGACAGTAAATTGCATGGTGTGTACCCAGCATTATGGGATGGAAATTGCATGGTGTGTACCCAGCATTATGGGATGATTCACAAAGCCTATCATGAAAGGCATAACGCGTGTTATCACGGTAACGCATGTAAAGTTAATTGTGTATCAGGGGGTGTCATGGAAACGCCGTGCGAAACAAAAACGCAACAGCAATTGGTTTCCTGCCTCGATTGTCATTGCGCTGCCAACTCAGAATCTCATGTCTGTGGATACCAGGCAGTCCAGCCTGGGGGGTCTCTGCTAACCATCTCCTATGAAGACAGCAGAGTCTTTTCATGGAACTGGCCCTGTGACTTGCTAATTTAGCCAGAGGTGTAAAACTCAGTTTGACCAAGCTGATCTCACTCAGATGCTAATTAACCACTTTACCCCCGCGCGTACGTATTTCTCCGCCCCTTTTTCCATCCTTTAAAAACCAGGGACGGAGAAACACGTACTTTCCGCGTTCCCGACGCTGCCCGCGCTCCCGCTCGTAAACACGCCGCCCGCCGCTAGTAAAACCGCCGCCGCCCGCTCGCCCAGAGATCAATGAATGGGAAAATCCATTCCCGTTCGTTGATCTAAGCCCCGCAATGATCAGCTGCTCTCCTATGGGCAGCGCGATCATTGTGAGAAAAAACTCACGTGTCCAGCCTCCTTATTCTTCCTCCAAGCTTCCGGAAGGAAGCTTGGAGGTCGCATTAAAACAAAAAGTTACTGTGGCCATCTTGTGGCCAAATAGTAAACTACACCCTACACATTTTTCACATACAAATAAATGACTTTTACACATAAAATTAACTCATTACCTCCCACACTCCCCATTTTTTTTTTTTTTTGTAATTAAAAAAAAATTAAAAAATTTACAATTAAAAAAAATACATAAATAGTTACCTTAGGGACTGAACTTTTAAAATATTTATGTCAAGAGGGTATAACACTGTTACTTTATAAACTATGAGCTTGTAATTAGGGATGGACGCAAAACTGAAAAAAATGCACCTTTATTTCCAAATAAAATATTGGCGCCAAACATTGTGATAGGGACATAATTTAAATGGTTTTATAACCGGGACAAAAGGGCAAATACGTTTCATGGGTTTTAATTACAGTAGCATGCATTATTTAAAAACTATAATGGCCGAAAACTGAAAAATAATTATTTTTTTCCCCACATTTTTCCTATTTTCCCATTAAAACACATTTAGAAAAAAATAATTCTTGGCATAATGTCCCACCTAAAGAAAGCCTAATTGGTGGCGAAAAAAACAAGATATAGTTCATTTCATTGCGATAAGTAATAATAAAGTTATAGACGAATGAATGGAAGGAGCGCTGAAAGGTGAAAATTGCTCTGGTGCTCAGGGGGTAAAACCCCTCAGTGGTGAAGTGGTTAAGAACCACAAGGCCAGTGTCCTGCCTTTGGGGAAGACAGGATGAGCCCACAGCTCACACCTCAAATAGGAATTGACTAGCAAATGGGGCTTCCTCCTGCTCAACAGACAAACTGTCTCCAGGAGTTAAAATGATGAAGCATGTGAATTATGATTTCTGCTTATTAAAGGAAAACCGAGTATCACCCAGAGGTGGGAGGAGTGTATTCGGATCCGTTGAAATTGGACCAACGTCTCGGTATATAAATCATAATCATACCTCGTTCGGTTAGGGAATTATGGGCCCCTCGGTAACCATACGCCCTAACACCCGCATCCAAGGTATCATATTAATCGGTAGGTTCTGGGGATCGATAATATGTAATTATTATTTGTGTGCCGGCCGCGTAGGTCGGCCTGGGGAACATGTCATGGTTATGGGGCTGGTGAAAGCCCCTGCCCAGATGTGATTACCATAGTCCGGCTCGGGGGCCGACTCTGGAAGCCCGCCTCTGAAAGCAGCTCCATTAAAAGTACATGAGCTGCCCGGGCTAGTCAGTCCTCCACATTCCATCTATATGAGAACGGTCTGCTGCCAGCCAGAGGACACATGGTTGGCGGCCATCTTGCTGAACTTTGAATTTTGCTCTGAAACAAAGAACTTTGCGGAACTTGAAACCATTTTGCTTGGATTTTAAATTGAGCTGATACAAAGGATTTTACCAAGGACGTTAGGATTCTTCCCACAAAAAGGACATCTTCCCATGAACTAAGTATTTTTTTCTCCCTTTTATTTTGCATACTGGCTATTACTGTTTCAATAATTGTTGATTTTAATAATTGTCTGTATATATTAATTATTTATATTGCCCGTGAATAAAAGACTTTACCAAAGTCATTCACTATTCCGCTAACCTATTATTCAGCATACACAGGAACTGAACTCTGACTTCTGAAGAGACGCTACTATTGTTATTAGCCGAACAGAATAGAGTGTGTTAACCGTTTTTATTTGCAGGTCGAGAAATAACCAGTTAGTGAGTTCCTCTGTCTCAGAAAACAGAGGTGGTGGCAGTTATACCCTGAAATAGTGTGTAAAGTTGTAATTACCGTACCTCACAGGCTCCCTTCTGGTCGGGCTGCTGCCCAAGTTCCGTCGATTTCCGTGCACCGAGTGAGATCACAGCTTGCATGATTGGTGTGCTGAAACCGATTGGAAGGCAGTTTGCGGTCTGACCACTAGGGCTCCTGTGACAGGGGGTTGCTCCCTTGATGTTAGTACCAGTAAAAATACTGCACGAGGCTTGAGACTTTGCTGACCAATACACACACACCTGAGATGCATTTGACATGTCTTTAGTGGTCTTCAGGTGTTTGTGTGTCTGTCTACCTCAGGAATTAGCTCTCCTGATAGTTGTGCGCCTGTCTACCTCAGGAATTAGCTCTCCTGATGGTTGTGGTGAAAGAGTAGAAAGGTGAGACAATTTAACAGAAAATCTTTGTGAATCAACCCTCTTACTTTTCAACTTCTTCACATAATACGTTCATAGAAAGCAAAATAAGTATTTAAAAAAAAAAATGTTAAGTTAAATGTCTGATTTTCTTTTACTCCCATCTTCCATTTTTTCTAGCCAAGTGCTAAAATTAAGGTAGGAAAAACCGTAAGAAGTGATAACTCATGAGAAATGTTTAGCGCATCGGGCCAATCCCATGGTGGGACAGAACTGAAAAAAAAGGGTGTAAGAATATAAGGAAGGATGCCTTCTAAGCAATCCTGCTTTACCCTGTCTTGGTGTCGGTTTTACAAAAAGAATGTTCCCTTCAGTCTTATTTGGCTCCACCTCTCATTATTAACGGCTTCCAGACAGACTGAGTTAATTGAAATCTACCCCCTGCTTATGGCTGCTTATTCCTGCCAGGGCGTAGATTTGAGTTACCACGCCAAGTGGACCCGCTGATTGTGCCGCTGCAGGCCACTCGCTCTGCCGTCGCAGATTTCAATTGGCTCCTGACCCTGTGAAAATCGGCTCCGACTGGCTCACAGAGCAAGTGGGCTTCAGCGACGGGAGTGAATGGCAAGAGCATTGGGTCCGTGCGGTGAGACATCAGTAAGCCCCAATTTTTTGCTACCAGCAGTCTCTGGTCCTCAAGGGGCCAAAGACTGCTGGTATGCAAATAGTTAAAGGAATTTTGGTGATGCTGCTCCCACTCCCTCCTGTGATTGGATGGTGGTTCACTAACCCCTGGATGGGAGTCTGGAGGATGATGCCACATAGGCATGTATACAGACCACCACCTGAAAAGGCAGGGCATGCATAACGAAAGTCAGCCGATAAGGACCAGCTCAGCCGATAGCCTTGTGTACATCGGCCCCCCTGCTCTGCAAGCAATCCACCTAGCGGATCAACTTGGCCATGCAACGGCCAACTCCTTTGAACAAGCCACTCCCCTGCCTGCCACATAACATCACGTACGCTCTGCTCCGTCTTGCCTCCTGTTGCTATGCAGGGGATGAACACATCAGCTACGTGTCTGTATAGGCCGGCCCATCAAGCATCCCAAACCCAAACGGGCAGCATCAGTCAAAGGTGTGTATGCCGCTTTACTTCAAGGGTGTTATAAAGACTGTCCTAATTCTGAGGGAAAGAAAAAATTGTACCAGCCTTGTTAATTGGCAATTAAAGAAAAAAATACTTCTATGTTTTAAGGCATGCATGAAAAAGGGGCCCAAGGAAAAATGGGAGCAAGTTTCATTTATAAAAACCTTGTTAATATCCACTTTGTTAATTAAAAACAAAGCATATCAGTAGATATTAACAATATTTTTAAATCTAGGTCTATATGCTCATTATATCATTATAATATTGCCAAATTAAAATTGTTCAAGAGACACTGAAGCGAGACTAAATCTCGCTTCAGGTCTTATATATATCAGGGGCACGTGTGCCCCTGCTAAAACGCCGCTATCCCGCAGCTTAACGGGGGTCCCTTCACCCCCAACCCACCCCCCGCAAAAGTTGGTCGCAGACTTGGTCGCTTTTTTTTTTCTTCCTGGAGGCAGGGCTAACGGCTGCAGCCCTGCCTCCCAGCGCGTCTATCAGACACGCATCGCCGCCTCTCCCCCGCCCCTCTCAGTGAAGGAAGACTGAGAGGGGCGGGGGAGAGGCGGAGATACGCGTCTGACAGACGCGCATGGGGCAGGGCTGCGGCGGTTAGCCCTGCCCCAACCAGGAAGCGCTCCCCCGCTGCACGGAGGGGGTTTGGGGGGACAGGGACCCCCGTTAAGCCGCGGGATAGCGGCGTTTTAGCAGGGGCACGCATGCCCCTGCTAGCTATGAGGTCTGAAGCGAGATCTATTCTCGCTTCAGACTCTCTTTAATTGTGATAGTGTTTGGCAAGCGATTTTGGGAGCGATTTTCCTGCTCCTATACAATACATTAGAATGGAAATGCTCTCAAAATGCTGCATGTCCTGTGATTATCATTTCCTTAATCACAATCGCTCTAGTGGAATCTGTCCCATCCATTTACATTAGGGAGCGCTTTCAATCGCTAACGATTTCCCTAAACGCTCTGCTAAACGCTCAAACAAAATGCTGTAGTGGGTTCCAAGCCTCATAAACGTAAAATGTGTACATATTAACAATATTTTATAGTGTCAAATGTGTACATACAGATGAAATAACATTACAAAAACGATTTCATTTCAAGTTTCAAACCGATATTTACAGTAGCGCCTAGCACCAAAATTGTCCGTTAGTCGCGGGCCCCCAAATTTCCTGCTACCATTTTAAGCTACTATTCTGCCTTCTTAAAACAATACAGGCTGTTTGTTTATATTTATGCCACCTTAAATTATTATGCATTTAGATAGCATTGGCTGAACGCTGTACATATGTTTCCATTTTTCTGTATTTTGAAAAGCTTTCTCTGTAAATCGCCGACCATCACCGCACAATGTACCGATCTTGGAAAAAAGAAATTCCCTCGGCGGCTGACACTTTACAAGTCTGTGAAAACTGACATTGATCGCTGAGCCTTGCACAGCTCTCTTATGCTGAGATTTATCAGATCACAAGGAAAGAAAGCGCACATAACATTGTGCAAGCAGACTGGAAGGCCAATCATCGCATTCTTTTCTGCGCAAATCAACACCTTACAGAGAAGATGTGATGGGATACAGTCATTCTCAGTACTGAAAGCTTACTCCTCTCCTCCTCAAAGCAGATAGTAAGCTGTTGCATGCAACATTGCATTCATTGCTAGGATCCATCATGGCCAAGGTCAGGAGAAGATACTGGGTAGGTTCACCAGTGTGAGCCTAGCAGAATCAGCCAGGGACACAGAGATGGATTAATATGAAATAGGACTCTAGGCATGGAAGTATATTTGGCTCCTCCTCATGGTGCTTTTGATAATCTAATATAAGACCCCATTCACACTTACAAATCGCCAAACGCTAGCGATTAGTGCTAGCGTTTTGTGCTGGTGATTTTTCCATGGTTAACTCGGAAAAATCACTGGACAAATCCACATTTTTAAAGTGATCGCAATTTGCGCTTGTATATAGGCTAATCATGATCGCTCCAAAATTGCCGCAAAACTGCTGCAGGTAACGCATTTGCGATTGGTGATAATCGCGAAACGCCTGCGATCGGTGCCAATTGCGGCAGTGAGAGCACTGCCATAGAGTAACAAAGCGATAGGGCCCATTAACACCTAAGCGATTAGCGGGTGACTCCCGCTAATCGCTAAAGCACTAAGAGAGGGTTCAATGGAAGTGGCATTTGTGCCCCTTGATACCTACTGGGCCCCGGGCACCTGCCTAGGTTGCCTTGTGGATGATCCTGCTCTGCAGGAACAGAAACAAGAGATCAGAGAAACCCTGAACCACACCGGCAAGGATGTTGCAGTACATACAGTGCATCCAGAAAGTACTGACAGCACATCACTGTTTCCACATTTTGTTATGTTACAGCCTTCTGCCAAAATGGATTAAAATCCTGTTTCCCCCCTCAGAATTCTACACACAACACCCCATAATGACAACGTGAGGAAAGCTTACTGGGGAATGTCTACCAGTGGTGCTCACCGCCAGGTCGTGATCACGCTTACGCGTGGATTCACGACCATTTTGACGCATTCCGCCTCGGACACGCTAAGCCGTGAATAGTTTTTCAACCACGAAAATCTACTTCGGCGTCGCGTGAATGCGAACAGAAATCCGCATTCACGCTCGTGAAACCCGGCGCTGAAGTCGTGGTTTGCGGAAATGCGTCAAACTATGCGGAAGTGACACATTGCAGGCCAATCAGAGTGCCCCAGCCAGGCCCTAGCAACCAATCACAGGAGGGGAGCTATGCCCTCCCCTCCTGAATATAAAGCGACGGCCATGATGGAAAAGCTCTGTCCTTGCTAGACTGTGGTGCTGAGAGGATTATCTCCAGGCCATTGTTGTTTGAGCAAGTGCATTTATTGTGTTAAAAACAAAGCGTTTTTTTTGCTAACACTGCTCTTATACTGTACACAGTTAGCTAGTCAGTGAGTGATTGCTGTAGTTAGTTGTAGTCAGTGTAGTGTAGTGGGAGTGTGGGAGTCTAGTGATTATTTAACTGTGTGTAGTGCAGGCAGGTTCAGTGCTGCAGTGTAGTCAGTGTAGTGGGAGTGGGGATTATCTGTGTGTAGTGCAGGCAGGCAGGTTAGTGCAACTGCAGTGTTCACTTGTATATTCCAGTGACAGTTATACACTTGTACTATTTGCAGGCAGCCAGTCACACCGCCGGCGCCGCCACTCTCTGCCAGCGCTGTTCATTCATTCTGTCAGTGACCTTGTGCCGTGCCCAGTGCCCACTGCTCGCTCGCTGGCATATGAGCATCTCATTACACAGTGTGTGTGACATCCTTGTGTGCCCACTGCATCCTTCAGTGACTTAGTTGTATATCCAGTGCCCACTGCTGTGCCCACTGCATTCTTCAGTGACCTTGTGCTGTGCCCACTGCATCCTTCAGTGACCTAGTTGTATATCCAGTGCCCACTGCTGTGCCCACTGCATCCTTCAGTGACCTTGTACTGTGCCCACTGCATCCTTCAGTGACCTTGTACTGTGCCCACTGCATCCTTCAGTGACCTTGTACTGTGCCCACTGCATCCTTCAGTGACCTTGTACTGTGCCCACTGCATCCTTCAGTGACCTAGTTGTATATCCAGTGCCCACTGCATCCTTCAGTGACCTTGTGCTGTGCCCACTGCATCCTTCAGTGACCTAGTTGTATATCCAGTGCCCACTGCTGTGCCCACTGCATCCTTCAGTGACCTTGTACTGTGCCCACTGCATCCTTCAGTGACCTAGTTGTATATCCAGTGCCCACTGCATCCTTCAGTGACCTTGTACTGTGCCCACTGCATCCTTCAGTGACCTAGTTGTATATCCAGTGCCCACTGCTGTGCCCACTGCATCCTTCAGTGACCTTGTACTGTGCCCACTGCATCCTTCAGTGACCTAGTTGTATATCCAGTGCCCACTGCATCCTTCAGTGACCTTGTACTGTGCCCACTGCATCCTTCAGTGACCTAGTTGTATATCCAGTGCCCACTGCATCCTTCAGTGACCTTGTACTGTGCCCACTGCATCCTTCAGTGACCTAGTTGTATATCCAGTGCCCACTGCTGTGCCCACTGCATCCTTCAGTGACCTTGTACTGTGCCCACTGCATCCTTCAGTGACCTAGTTGTATATCCAGTGCCCACTGCTGTGCCCACTGCATCTTTCAGTGACCTTGTACTGTATAAAGGCTTTATAAAGACAGTTACTACCTGCCTAGTTCCTACCTTGGTTAATTTTTTGGTGTTATGGTACTACTACCAGTAAGTTGCCATGGTCCTCCTGAGCTGCTAAACTGACCGCCCGCTTTGTCCTCCTGACTCAGTCGCTACTACACTCTGCGTTCACACTGCCCGGGTCACTGAGTGCATTTAATTTTTTGGCCAGCACTATGACGCTGCGCTGCTACTACTAGCACCAGTATGTTGCCGTGGTCCTTCTGTGCTGCTGAACTGACCGCCCGCATAGTCCTTCTCCTGACTCAGTCGCTACCACCACTGCACTCTGCGTTCACACTGCCCGTGTCCACTGACAACTCTGCTGCGATGTCATTGCTAATTGCTGCAAAAAAAACAAAAAAAAAATTACAAAAACCTCTCTGGGGCCTTTTTGGCGTCAGCCACTCATCCTCCTCCAGCGGTACCTTCGCCGCCAAGTGCCATTGGAACTCGCCTTCACCTCTTTGACTGCTTAACGCGTATATCCCTTTTTAAAACCACTTATTACCAATTAATAGCCCCATTTAAAGTGTTGATTTCACTTTAAAATCCATTTTCTCTAGAAAAAAAACATTTTTGGGAATTTTTTATGTTGAAGTTATGTTGCCCCTTATCACCTCGATAATCCATGCTATTTGGGGGACTGTAGCATGTATGGGGGCTTTGTTATTAACGTTAAAAGAAAATCCGCCTCCGGGCGTGAATCCACACGTGATTACGCCATTCACGGTAAAAAATCCGCGTGGTTGCATGGACGCGGACGAAAATCCGCATGCGGCGGGGCCGAATGCAGATTTTTTTTTGCAACCACGCGGATTGCCGAATTCGTGGATGAGGCACATCCGAGCATCCCTGATGTCTACACACAACACCCCATAATGACAACGTGAGGAAAGCTTACTGGGGAATGTCACCACACAACACCCCATAATGACAACGTGAGGAAAGCTTACTGGGGAATGTCCACACACAACACCCCATAATGACAACGTGAGGAAAGCTTACTGGGGAATGTCCACACACAACACCCCATAATGACAACGTGAGGAAAGCTTACTGGGGAATGTCCACACACAACACCCCATAATGATAGCGTAAGGAAAGCTTACTGGGGAATGTCGGTGAGTGGCCAGTCACAGCCCAGGCTTGAATCCTCTCTGGAGATATCTTAAAATGGCTCTGCACCGACGCTTCCCATCCAACCTTATGGAGCTTGAAAGGGTGCTGCAAAGAGGAAACTGGCCAAGGATAGGTGTGGCAAGCTTGTGGCATCATATTCAAAAAGACTGGAGGCCAGGCCCGGATTTACATCACTGGAGCCTATAGGCACAGATGTCCTGGCACCCTAGACTTTGCCCTCCATGATCCTACAAACCCCCACTAAACCGCAACAGCTGTCGCTTCTCTCTTACTTCCCCTGCCCATCCTAGCTACAGGTGTACCTGCTGGGGGTACCTCTGGCTACCTAATGCTAAGTAGCTAGTGCTGCCCCCTCTCTAAAGGGAGATCTCGTAAGTGGAATGCCGAGAGCTGGCTGAGTAACCTCTGCACGGGACTCTGTATAGGTAAGGAGGAAAGGAGGCACTAGGGGAGTGAGCCGCCTTTCCATCATCAGGCGCCAGTAGGCACGTGCCTACAGTGCCTCATGGTAATTCCGGCCCTGCTTGAGGCTATAATTACTGCCAAAAGTGCATTGACAAAGTACTGAGCAAAGATCATGAATACTTAGGGACATGAGGTTTTTGCTAGCGTATTAAAAAGAAAACGGAGAAATCTCAAGTAAACTTTTTTCACATTGTCATTAGGAGGTGTTGTGTGTAGAATTCTGAAGTAAAAAATGACTTGAATCAATTTTGTAATCATGATATTCCGACTACTTCATTATTTTCATTAAAAGCTTCCGAAGTCCAGTCATGGAGTTAATGCCACAAATGAATAACGTCTACTGTCTCGCAGGTTAGCAGTGGTCCTTCAAAATGTGACAGGGTACAAAGGTCAATTCGCTAAACTAAAGCAATTTGTAACTTCCTTCAACCCACAAAGTGTTATGTCCATTCTCAATCACCTTTACTCTGCTGCTGTATCCCTGAATCTAGATGAGATGGATGTCCCAGTGTGACCAGCCAACCACCATTCCCATCTTACAGAGCTAGTGCTACAGTCCTATGCACCAATGCAAAGTCAACATGTAGGGCAACTTCCCATATCTTATGTCATGGATTATCTCGCCTTACTTATTTTTTACCTGAACTATGAGAGGAGATCATGTTATGAAACAGATAAGGAGAGGTTATTCATGAGTTTAAACAGACAATAAGAGATAATGGGTTGTATTCAAAAAAGGTCAGGACATTTTACTGGCCATTACAGAAACCACATAACATGGGTCAAAAAAGTCGAGAGGTAAAAAACAATTGAGAGGAATATAAACCAATTGATTTAGAAGTTCATCCCGAAACGTCAGACACTTGTGGAAGTAGAGTGGGCTGTCTGTATGACCAGGTAGATGTGGACTCTACAAATGTTAGTGATGGTGACAACTAAAGCTGGCCATACACTGGCCCGCTTTACAGCCGTTTCGACAGCAGATTTGATCACTGGGATCGAATCCGCTGCCAATCGTTCGCGCTACACGCCGAATTTCGATCCATTTTGTCCGATCCCGTCGATCGCGCCGTGCGGAAAATAACAGTCGATCGCCCGCGGGTAAAGAGCGCATAGCTAGCGGCGTTCGAGTGCCTGACGACCGACGCAATAGAGCCGCATACATTACCTGCTCCACCGGCGCAACCGCCCCCGCTCGTCTCCGCTCTTCTTCTCCGCTCTGGTCTCCGGCATGCCTTCACTTATTCCTGCCCGGCAGGAAGTTTAAACAGTAGAGGGCGCTCTACTGTTTAAACTTCCTGCCGGGCAGGAAGAAGTGAAGCATGCTGGAGCTGGAGACCAGAGCGGAGACGGAGAAGAAGAGCGGAGAGAGACCCGGGAGTCGCGCCGGCGGAGCAGGTAATGTATGCGGCGGCAGCAGCAGCAGCACCACCACCACAACAACAGATTGTGAACGGTTTCAGGCTGAAATCGGTTCACAATCTGTTTGCAGTAAAGGTAGCCATACGATCCCTCTCTGATCAGATTCAATCAGATAGGGATCTGTCTGTTGGTCGAATCTGATGGCAAATCGACCAGTGTATGGCCACCTTAACAGCAGGCTGAGGGAAGGAGAAATAGATCATATCACAGGGAGAGGCATAACTGGGGAAAGGCCTACAGTTTAGGCTTGCAGCAGTCAGGTGTAGATGATTTTAGAAGCAGAAAACTCAGAGGTTTCATCTCCGCTCAACATACATAAAGGTAAATACAGCAACGTCCCTGTTATCTGGAACTCAGGCAAACGGAAGTCTCAACTAACTGGCATGCCTAAGAGATAACATGGACTGTTTTGTGGGGGGACTTGCAGGTTTGGAGGCATTCAAATACTTACTAAGCCTCCAGCGACGTCTTGTAGCCTTCCTGCAATTCCTAGCGACTTTACAGCTCCATGCACAGAAGCTGGCTTGCCACCTGACCCAATGCCGGCTTGCATGCACGGAGGATGTCGGAAAGCCTCTAGGAGACCACTAGATGCTGCAGGGAGGCTACAAGATGTCGCTGGAGGCTCGGTAAAAATTGGGGGGTGGGGGGAGGTGCTTTTTTAGCCAGTTGCTCATGCATGTTTCCAGCATTATGTGATCCCCGCCAGTGCCAAATTCCAGGGACTCTGCTGTATGGGAGGCAGCAATCATGCACACCCTTCTCAGTTCACTCTCAGCACAATCTCAATTTCTCAAATCTATTATATACAAAAAGGAATTCTCCCATAAAAGCTGCTAAATGTAAATCAAAGGAATGCACAGCTTTCTAAAATGATTGCAAAAAAATTGTTAAGTGTTCCAGTACCAAAGTGATCGCCAGGACTGGATTTCTGCAAAGACCACATAGGCCTGGACCTAGGGCAGCTGTTGCCAAAAAGTAGTGGCTGGGCATAGAAGAGGGGGTTGCTGCTTACAGAGGAAACTGCAAACAGAAAAGGGAGTGTGCCAATGGAGAAAGTGTAAAGCAACAGATGGAATAGAGGAGCTACTGCTCAAGGGAGGCTATACAGTAAAGAGAGCTGTTGTACATGGCTGGAATGCATGGAGTCAGAGGGGCAGCTGTACATGTAGGGTTGCGGCTGCAATATATACAGTCAAATATCAAGGGGTGAGCAGCACAAACCAACTTTTAATGCAATATTTTTGCAAAGCATGCACGCAGCAGTGGAGACCCCAATCCCCACAAGACACATATAACATACAGAGGAACTGCATAACCACGCCCACCTCTAGCACAGTTAAGCATATAAATGAGTGCATTGCACATGTCCAGAGAGTTCGTTTGGTAGCTAGTGGAAGGTGAGGTGTTTTTAATTTCCTTTTCTCCCATTTAGTTGACTCTTGGGTTTTTGGATTAGTTCCCACTAGACTGCTGATAAAAACTAGCATTGTATGGTTAAAGTAGGACTCACCAGATCGGGGACACTTTAACGTGCTTAAGCTCACCAACTGCGCCAAAGCGTAACCAAGAGCCCCTGTCACTGTTTTCCTGTTGTGTGTTGCAGCCCCTCTGTATGCAATATATACAGTGGGGGGCTGCATATGGTCCATGGAAGGATCACAAGAAAGGTGTCCTAGGCAAGGTCTTGGTAATCCCTTTCTAGCCAGTACTCCTGCATGCATTTTACTCAAGGTTTGCAATGGATTTAATTGCATGCCAATTTTCATTGAAACAGTAAAACCTATAAATAATGCGCCTATCAAACCAGCTGTCAGTCAAACAGCTGACCGTTAGTGAAAATGTCTCTTAACTGACCACTGATCCAAGAAGGGAGTACAATTTTGACCATCAAAGCTTCAAGATGCAGGTTCATTAATTCCTCCTTATCTGCAAGAGTAGACTACTGCTGAGGACAACCTTGGAGAAGAATATCAGACCGAATCTGCCTACTTCATGAATCATTTTTGGAAAAATAAATTCTTGTGCATAAATGTAGAGGTTTCTGTTTGCATATAAAGGCATTGATGAATTGAGAGTGTTTAGAGTGTTCATTAGAAATGTGTGGAGCAGGTTAGCCCAGGTGGAAGACCACACACAGGAATGGTAGACAAGCTGGGTCATCAGCAGGAAATCATAAACAGGAAGAATCAGAATACCATCTGGAGCCAAGGAATACACAGGAAACCTTTTTGCTCAGTTAGGGTTTGCAGAGTCTAAATACTTTGATGAATATTAATAAGCTTGTTCTAGAAGTCGCTCAATTCTATGCACCGCTCAGCTGATGCCAAGGCAGGACAGTCTATGATGGAAAATTGCATTGCACAACACCCTACAAAATTAACTGTGTAAATCACTGATGCCTTCACTTCAGACAGCTGGGTCGATAAATAATTTCCGACAGGTCAGATCTGATTTCCAATCTTTTTTTCTGATCAATTATCAGTTCTATACAATCTGAAATCAGATCGGACGTGTCGGCAATTATCTATCAACCCATCTACCTGATGGGAAATGGTATGGTGTATTCCCAGCATCAGTCCTATTTTTTTTTAAACCACAGGAAATTGCAAGAGCAGCCAAAAAAACCTGCCCAGCAATTCAACACAGTTGACTGTCTATGCAATCCATCATGCCAGAAACCCATCATCACATCCTCAAAGGACCTATGTGAAAAATGTGCCCTTTTCTTCACAGACAAAGAAACACCAAGCCTTTTTAGTCTGGAGGTTCACTTTAACAGTTTCACAGCATCATTAAAGTCTCATCTATTGGGTCTGCTATTACTTTGTTTTTCTTACCCAAGCCTCATTTTTAGCTGCGCAGAAGAAAACTGCCCGGGCATTTTTCCCCTGATGCTGTGCAAAGCATGATGGGGTTTCTGATGATGTTGTTCTCGTTCTGCTGTTTAGTTGCCCATTTTAAAAAAAAAATTACATTTTGATTTTGAGATTTGAAGCCTGGCGCACAGCTGGGAGGGGTAATCAGGACACAGGAAGCATGAGAAAGTTCCAACTATCCTGTCACCTCCTTTCGACCAAAAAGATGGCTGCCCCCATGAAAAAGATGGCTGCCCCCATGAAATCCCAAACATTTGCCTGTTCTTTTAAAACAGGGTGGGTAAGAGATTACCTATCGATTTTAACTAATATAACTAATGTAACATAATGACAGTATGTTTGTTAAAGCTGAAGTTCCCCTTTACATCCACAGCACCAAAACCTATGCAGAGCATCATAATGGATGCAAAAAAGCCTACAGCCATGGTCTGGTGAATGTTAGAAGGATGTTTGAGATGTGTTCTTTATTACCTTTAAATTGAGAGGTCTTCTTTATTACTTTTAACCACCCTGGCGTTCTGATTAAATCGCCAGGGTGGCTGCGGGAGGGTTTTTTTTAAATAAAAAAAAAACTATTTCATGCAGCCAACTGAAAGTTGGCTGCATGAAAGCCCACTAGAGGGCGCTCCGGAGGCGATCTTCCGATCGCCTCCGGCGCCCAGAATAAACAAGGAAGGCCGCAATGAGCGGCCTTCCTTGTTTTGCTTATATCGTCGCCATAGCGACGAGCGGAGTGACGTCATCGACGTCAGCCGACGTCCTGACGTCAGCCGCCTCCGATCCAGCCCTTAGCGCTGGCCGGAACTTTTTGTTCCGGCTACGCTGGGCTCAGGCGGCTGGGGGGACCCTCTTTCGCCGCTGCTCGCGGCGGATCGCCGCAGAGCGGCGGCGATCAGGCAGCACACGCGGCTGGCAAAGTGCCGGCTGCGTGTGCTGCTTTTTATTTGATGAAAATCGGCCCAGCAGGGCCTGAGCGGCGACCTCCGGCGGTGTTGGACGAGCTGAGCTCGTCCAGACCGCTCAGGTGGTTAAATTCAGACTACCTACAACCTGGACCAACACAGAAAATGTTGAAATGTCCTGGTCAATCACTGGCCAATCAAAATTGGATGGGGGAGGGGCAGATGTTCCCCACTCTCTGCGGCATCTGTACCGCGCAATGACCCACTGAAGCTACCAACATTGAGCTTGTTGGTAGACTAACAGAGAGGGAGTCGGGACATCCCTTGCAGAAGAGGAACTCCTGCAAAACGCGCCCTCCCCCTCCCCCCCCCCCCGCATTAAGAATGCTCCTTACCCAGCTCTCAGTGGCCCCACCCTGCCTCTCTCCGCCCCTTAGCCTCCAAGAGCACAGAACTGTGTATGCAGCATTGTGACCCCAGGGTTATGGCCGTTGTTTTCACAAATGAACCAGAGGATTGGGAGGAGAGGAACCAGGAAGTAGGAGTGGCGATTATGTACACTACCTGATCTAGTCCCACCAGATCAGGCATTTGATAATGTACACTAGCACCCCTCGATCAGGTAGTATGGTATCTCAAATCTAACCCAAGCCGGATGATTGTTAAAAAAGACAGAGACCTACTACAACTACCTGGTGAGTAGAAATGAGCTGTCAGCATTGTGTGGAAGATAATGCTCTTTTTTATTATACACATATGGGCAACTGTTTCATTACCTCATTCTTTTTATTGAGCTAAACGTTAAGGAGTAATTACACTTTAAAGGCATTTGCAGTAATAAAACATATAACCATTATCTGTTTAATCGATAGAAAGATTGTGGAAACTCCGGAAAACATCATTTGTGAGCTCAGTGATCAGGATTCCACATAAGTGGTTCATGCCCAGAGACCTGACCCCCCCCATGTACAGCTTACGGCTCAAAGACAGAAGCTGACAAAAACATTCCTGGTCCTTATTAAACCATGCAGGATTTACAAAGGGGGACTAACCACTTAAAGTTGAACTGAGGAATCAGAGAGTGTACCTCTATGAAACTAATTGTCTTAACCTCGTTAAATAACCTCATATGCCTTTCCCCCATTCTCCACACTATATATTTCATTACAGCCACTTAAAGTGGAACTAAACTCAAGAGTTTCATCTCTGCTCTATAGACACAAACATTTCTTAAAGAGTAACTGTCAGGCTGCAGAAGCTAATTTAAACCTCTATTCTCCTGTGTTAAACAGTTTAGAAGGAAGCCCAAAAGCAATTAGTGAAGATAAAAATCTCAGTTACCTTTGATGTGTGCTTATCAGCAAGTCTGTTATTCTTAAGAAGACGCAAGCCGCATACCATACTGCAAAGCATTCTGGGGCTCTCCCCTCGGCTGCTAATGAGACGTTACAGCAGCTTGTAATCGCGTAGCACTGATAAATCTCGGGCAGAGTACACTGCAGGAGTCAGCTATTGTTCCTAGCCACATGGCTCATTAATATTCACTGCACACTGTGTTATTTAGTACCAGCTTATCTGTGATCAGGAAGCAGGCAGGACATGACGACACATTTGACAGAAAAACATGGAGCCTGCCATGAGCTGTCAGGAGCATCTATCTCTGCATATACTATATACAAATTCTGTGAAATCCAAACGTGGACAGTGAAATGCATATGTAATGTAAGTACAGCCAATCTTTAGCTACTGATATATGTGTTTATTTTCTCTGAGACCTTATACCTAACAGCTCCTCTTTAAAGCGAACCCAAACCAAACTTTTTAATTCAAAATATTTGCACCACTCTGACACACACAAAGATAAACACTCCTTCAAGCCTATGAACATTTCAGTGCATGCTTTTCACCCTTCTCTTTTCATAACTAGGGTTATACAGGTGGCAGCCATTACTTCTGAGGTTTTAGATCATGGGTGTGTTTTTCATCAGCTACCCTCCCCCACCGGGGCGTCGTCTATGTGAAATCTCACACAAGCTGAGATCACCTCCCCTGTGACATCATCAGTAGCAGCCTGTGTTTTGTTATTTTTATCTCCTCCACCAGTCTGCCGATTCTGTCCCGGCAATATAAAAGGAAGGGAGGGGTTCCTCTAATAAATGTAAAATATTTTATAATTTTCATCATGCAGCTGAAAAAAGGCTTCTATTTACCATTATAATTTAGAAATAGATTTTAGTTCTGAAATCTTGAATTTTTAATTTGAGTCCACTTTAGTTAAAGTTTATGCAAATTCTAGAAACTGAGGTTCACAGTGGGTTTCACTTTGCAGAGAGCACTGAAAGGGTTTCGCCTCAATGTTTACTGTATGGGGAGAGATGCCTAAGAAGAGCTCCTGCAGTCTAGCTAGATCTAACTGTCGAATTAGTTCTTATCAGCAGTTAAACAGCCACAGAACACAGCAGTGGATTTCTTCAGCAACTATATGAGTAATGAGATCTTTTCACTGTGTGCGGTGCAAGAGTTCAGGTCCACTTTAAGCTAGCCACACACTAATTGATCCCCCTCTGATTGGAATCTGGTCAATCATTTTGCTGTATCTGTTGGCAGTCTGAGAGGTCAATACCAACCACACACAGCACATACATTTTCGGTAGCCATACACTGGTCGATTTGCCATCAGATCGACCAACAGATAGATCCCTCTCTGATCGAATCTGATCAGAGAGGGATCATATGGCTGCCTCTCCTGCAAACAGATTGTGATCGGTTTCATGCTGAACACCCCCCCCCCCCCCCCCCGCATACATTACCTGCTCCAGGCGGCGCGAGTCCCCCATCTCCGCTGTCTTCTTCTCCGCTCCAGCTTCACTGAACTTTCTGCCGGGGAAGTTTAAACAGTAGAGGGTGCTCTACTGTTTAAACTTCCTGCCGGGACAGGAAGTTCAGTGAAGCTGGAGGAGCCGAGCGCGTAGAAGAAGCAGTGGAGAGAACGGGGACTCGCGCCGGCCAGAGCAGGTAATGTATTTCCGCTAGTGGGGCCAGATGAGAGGGTATATCCTGCACGCTGGTGCCCCCCGCTGGCCATATAGCCATTGTCTATATGCAACTGAAACCCTCTCCAACGACTAGCTGAATTTGCTCAGCTTCTGTTTGAATTAATCACTGCAGACTAGGTGTAATGTGTATGTGCACTTCTTGATTGGCTTACAAGCAGCCTGCAGGCTTTACATAAGCAGCAGAGAACGGTTTGGGAAGTGAGTATCTCCTGTGTGTTTGGTAAGTCTCAGAGCAGTTGGGGACAAGCTCCTGGGTGTGGCAGATCCAGGGCTTGGCTGCGCTCACATATGGTGTTGCATGCTGGTTCTGGGGCCCCGGGCAGTGAGAGTTCCTGGGGCCCCAGGCTGGCTTGTGCACCATTATTGTTTTTAATTTCCGCTAGTGTCTGTCGACAGGCATTAGAACGCTGCTATGGACGCACTCCCGACTCGCCGGCGATCGAGGAAAATTTTCCGCCTGGGCGGATCAACGGGAACGATCGAACCAACCAATCAAAAATGATTCCAGAGTGAGATAAAAATGATTGCAGAGTGAAACTAAAAAAAAAGGTACCAAAGCCATAATACTAGCGACAAAAATTCAATTCATGCAGATGGAAATATGCAGACATCCCAAACTTAACTTAAAGAGACACTGAAGCGAAAAAAACCCTATGATATTATGATTTGTATGTGTAGTACAGCTAAGAAATAAAACATTAAGATCAGATACATCAGTCTGATTGTTTCCAGTACAGGAAGAGTTAAGAAACTCCAGTTGTTATCTCTATACAAAAAAGCCATTATCTCTACGACTTTTAAAGTCGTGGAGAGGGCTGTTTTCTGACTTTTATTATCTCAGCTGTTAGTTAACTATTTACTTTTCCTCTGGCAGAGGAGAGGTCATTAGTTCACAGACTGCTCTGAAAGAATCATTTTGAATGCTGAGTGTTGTGTAATCTGCACATATTAGAGAATGATGCAATGTTAGAAAAAACACTATATACCTGAAAATAAAAATATGAGAATATTTTCTTTGCTACTAATCTTCTAGTAATTATTCATAGTACACAACCAATTCATTATATCATATATATTTTTTCGCTTCAGTGTCTCTTTAACCTCCCTGGCTGTAAGCCCGTGCTGAGCACGGGCTATGCCGCCGGAAGGCACCGCTCAGGCCCCGCTTGGCCCATTTGCATAATTTCTTTTTTGCTACACGCAGCTAGCACTTCGCTAGCTGCATGTGCAATGCGACCCGCCGATCCGCCGCTATTCTTCGCGCCGCGGCCGCCCCCCCCAGACCCCATGCTCTGCCTGGCCAATCAGTGCCAGGCAGCGCTGTGGGGTGGATCGGAGTCCCCTTTGACGTCACGACGTCGGTGACGTCATCCCGCCCGTCGCCATGGCGACGGGGGAAGCCCTCCAGGAGATCCCGTTCTTTGAACGGGATGTCCTGATCTCCGATCGCAGGGGCTGGGGGGATGCCGCTGAGCAGCGGCTATCATGTAGCAAGACCTTGTCTCGCTACATGAAAAAGAAAAAAAAAAAAAACGATTTGCTGCCCCCTGGTGCATTTTTAGCAAACTGTCAGGATGGTTAAAATCATGTGACCCTAGAAGCCAGGATGCAAAGCCAACTGATCAAAACAAAGGTGTATCAGGCGATATAAACTACTAGTAAAAAGGCCCACCCCGTTAAAAAACGGGCGCTAGGTCATGCCGCTACCCCCGCAATGTGCGCACATACGCGCCCCGACTCCTGCTTGCTCGTTCCCCACCACTGTCTGAAGTATATGCACACAGGGAGCTGCTTGCTTGGCAGTTGGAAAAAGCTGTTATTTCCCACAATGCAATGAGAACCTCTGTAAACCACTCACAGCAAACTGTCAGATCCGGCCCTGTGTCCTAACTGCCCTGGCTGCGCACATGCTCAGTACAAAAAAGCCAGAGACACACAACCATTCACCTGATAATGCAGGGACACTTGCATTTTATTTATTAAAACTCAGAATGCAGTTATGTGCAATAACATGCTCTTAAATGACTACTAATGTGATGCAGATTTTCCATCCTGTCTGTTTGATCGTTTGAAAAATCAATCTGATCGAGTTGGACAGAAATCTGTGCTCCAACATGTCCGATTAGAGTGCTCAAATCTGCTGGGAATCAAACAGTAAAATTGATAAGTGTTTGGCCTGCTTAAAGGACAACTGTAACGAGAGAGGTATGGAAGCTGCCATATTTATTTTCTCGTTAAAAAAAAAAAACAACACTTGCCTGGCAGACCTGCTGATCCTCTGCCTTTAATACTTCTAGCCATAGACCCTGAACAAGCATGCAGCAGATCAGGTTTATCTGACAAGATTAGCTGCATGCCTGTTTCTGGTGTGATTCAGAGACTACTACAGCCAAATAGACCAGCAGGGCTGCCAGACAACTGGTAGTATTTTTAAGGAAATAAATATGGCAGCCTCCATATCCCTCTCCTTACAGTTGTCCTTTAAAGCATACCCTCTGCTGAAAAAACGCCATAGGCATTTTAAGCAGTTGGGGAGGGGCTACCCGCCGGAAGCTGGAGGATATGGGGGGGGGGGGGGGGGAATAGATACAGCAGGTACGGAAATGATAACGTCCTATGAGAAGAGGACCCACGGAATGTGTATTTACACACCAGAGGTCTACTTTAAATTTCAAATGTGGTAGATAAACACTATTGTATGCCATATTTAACCTCTTGAGCCCCAGAGGTTCGGACCCCCAGTGGCCAGGCCGTATTATAATTCGCCACTTCACAAAATTAACGGCTTATTGCTCAGTCATACAACTTTGCACCCAAATGAATTCTACCACCTTTTCTACTCACAAATAGAGCTTTCACTTGGTGGTATTTTATTGCTGCTGCTACTTTTTTTTGTTTGTTTGAAATGCAAAAAACAAAAAAAAAATTAAATTTCAGGTGTTGTTTTTTTTATTAAAATAAAACAAAAACAAAAAAAAACACATACAGATAAGCTAATGGGCTTCCCCCTAAAATGGCCCTAGACTACGATACATACACTACACAATACATACTGTACATACATAGACATAAGAAAAAGAGAAGAACCGAGAGCGCGATATGGTGTAGTATGTCAAGATAATTGGATTATTAGAAAGAGTATGAATTGTATACTCACAAACCAGGGTTACCTCCAGGCAACCACTGTATAGGCAGGTGAGGAGATTAGCCTGTCCCCACTCAGGAATAAGAAGTCGCTCTCTGTAGGCTTGAAAAACAAGAAGGGGTATCCCCCTCCACCAAAGGTGGATACAATCAGTATTATGATAGAGAACAGAGGCGCCAAAAGGATAAAAACAATATTTAAAAGTTTTAAAATTATTGCTTAGGAGGCAGTGGTGGACTCACCTCCCACAAGCAGACACAACAACTGTGTATTCACAAAAGGGAAATTTATTGGTATACTCCAAATAGGATCGCAACGCGTTTCGCAGGTCAAACCCGCTTCATCAGGCAATTACGGGAAGGAGCACACAACTGGGGGTAAGAGGCAACACATTTGTACAATACCTGAACAAAACTGCATATAGATAAACATAAATATTTGTGTGAGGGAATTCACTGGTGTGATTTAAGTTAACAGGAAGAGGTGACTAGTTATTATGTTTTTGTGGGGGGTGGAAGGACACAACAGGAGGGGGAGGAGGGGGGGGGGTTTGGAGGACCCAACAGGAGGGGGGGGGGGGAAAGGAGGGCGGAATGCCAGGGGGGGGAAGGGGGGAGGAAAGGAGAGTGGTGATAAGGATTGGACATGGGAAAATGGGAGGGGGGGGGGGGGAAAGGGGGGGGGGTTGTTTTAAGGGGAGGAGGAAAATTATGGTAATTTTAAGTATTATATATAAAAAATATATATATATATATATATAAATATCAGATTGTAACATTAATATTCATAAACATAAAAAAACGTTGATCTCAAGCATGTGGCGAGATAATTGTCTAACATACAGTAAACAGTATCATAATTCACATATAAACACGCACCCATACATATGTGCATTAGGAGCGGTAAGACTATATGAGATATTGCAAAGGAGTTAAGGGATGGAGATCATACATTGGGTGTTTAAGAGAGACAAACAGAGCAATTTGTGGAAAACACTTAATAAAACAATCACCAAAAAGGATTCACTTACCAGCAGTATGTCCAGATAGCACCTGGCGCCTCAGTGGCCAAGTGATACTGAACTGCTGTTTATATAGCAGTGAACAACTCCCCTTAGCTAATTGGAATGTGGGGCGGGCGCTTAATTTCCCGCCATGCGCGATTACGTCATTACGCATGCGTACATGCGTATCTTGACGCGTAATGGCGATCATTTATTCATACGTACATGCGTATTTTGATGCGTAATGGCGTTTAGGGATTGCGTATTTTTGATGCGCGTATGCGTATATTTTTTTGAATGCAAAATGCCTGTGATGAGAAGGGGCGCATGCGTACTTAGCTTGATGCCATGCGTATGGTGGCCTGGAATGGGAATATAGCGTGTCTATGGACGCGTTGTGACGCAGACCCATTGCTAATAATAACAGAACCACTAGTTAACATTCATACATTTCAGGTTACTTGATCTGGCTGTATGCACCATTGTAGATGTACAATTATGTGTACTTATTGTCATACGCAACAATGTCATCTATTAGTGTAAACGCATGTATATATGAATGAGTAAAGTGATGATACAAATCAGAGCAAACTGTAAAAGTATTTATATTAGCAGGGTCACGTTGGATTAATTAATATTACGCATATTGTTCATAAAAAACCATTATAAAAATAAACTAAAAACCCAAGAAGAATATAATAGTAATTAAAAATAGTAATATTAAAGAAATAATAATATATAAATATATAATAAAAATAAAAAAATATATATATAAAAAAACACAATGAGAATATAAGAAAATAAGAACTCGAACGTATGACACAGACCGATTCTTTTATGTTGTCCAATCCGGCTTCGTGCCGGTTGTGTCATGCGGCCCACGTACTGGAGGTGGCAAGGGCAGGAGATCACATATATAATATATCTTGTAGTACAAGTGATCGGGTGTTTAATTAGGTAGTTTGTATTGGTGGTATTGGAGCAGAAAGAGGTGGTGACATTGATGAATGGGCAAGCTTTGCATCTAGTATTGTTGCAAGGAAAACAACCCGGGGAGTGTGCAACATTTGGAATTGAGTTGGATATTTGTGTGCGAAGTTTGCTGGGTGCTAGCAGGTTGCGCAAATTGGGGGCTCTTCTGAATGTGATTTGAGGTTTTTGTGGAATAGATTGTCGCAGATTGGGGTCTTGTAGTAGGATATCCCACCTATTTGTTAGAATTGATCGGATCTGTGGGTGTTGGGCATTGTATCGTGTGATGAATCGGGGGCAATCTGTGCTGGGTGGCTTGGTGGGGGGCTGAGTTGGGTTATGCGTTGGAGTTGTTTTAGCTTTGAATTTTGCATCCTTGATAAGTTTTTTGGGGTATTTTCGTGCCAGAAATTTGTTAGTGAGTAAATCTGATTGTGTGTTGTAGTCTGAAATGTCTGTACAATTTCTATGAATCCTTCTGAATTGACTATATGGTGTGTTAATGGTCCAGGGGCGATGGTGGAAACTTTCAAAATGTATATAATTGTTAGCATCTACCGGTTTGAAGTATGTTTTGGTTTTTATAGTGTTAGATTCTATGAACAGTGTAAGGTCCAGGTATTCAATATTAATGGGGTCGTGTTGTGAAGTGAATTGTAGTCCAGCAGCATTGGAATTGAGATAATTGATGAAGAGGGGGATCAGGTCAATATTGCCTTGCCATATCAGGATGAGGTCGTCTATGTACCGTTTATAAAAAACTACGTTGTCAGTGAAGGGGTTATTTGCTTGTAATTTTTGTAGTTCCAGAAGTCCCATGGATAAATTTGCATATGAAGGGGCGAACGACGAACCCATAGCTGTACCATTGGTTTGATGGTAAATTTTATCAGTAAAAGAAAAGACGTTGTTTTGTAAGATAAATTCAGTACATTGCACTAAGAAAGATTGTTGGTCATAGGGCATTGCCGGATTAGTAGACAAAAAATGTTTAATAGCTGAAATGCCATAGGAATGCGGTATGTTGGTGTACAAAGAAGTTACATCGCAGGTGAGCCATACAAAATTATCTTGCCAGATTATGCCTTTAAGTAGTTCTATCAGGTGTGCGGAGTCTCTGAGGTAGGAGTCCAGTGATTGTACATGGGATTGTAGATGTTGGTCCACAAAGCGTGAGAGGTTGCTGGTCATGGAATTTATACCAGATATGATGGGGCGTCCTGGTGGTTTTGTTAGGGATTTGTGTATCTTGGGGAGATAGTAAAAAAAATGGTGTTTTGGGATGAGGGTTGATGATGTAGTTTCTTTCATTTTTGGAAATGATATTGTTGGATAGGGCATTATTGATGAAGGTTTTTAGTGTTTTGTTAAGCTCCGTAGTGGGATCCACATCAAGGGTAGTGTAATATTTAGTGTCACCCAAAAGGCCTGCTGCCTCTTCCAGATAGTCCTTTGTGTTAAGAATGACAATCCCTCCCCCTTTGTCTGCTGGTTTAATGGTGAGGTCATGATTATGCTGTAGTGTCTTAATGGCGATTTTTTGTTGGCGGGTCAGGTTGGATGATGGGTTTGGGTTGTCGGTGTGTATGTTCTGTAGGTCATTGAGTACTAGTGAATAGAACGTGTCGATATAGTTACCTTTTGAAGCTACAGGATAGAATCTCGATCTTCCTTTTAGTTTTGTGGTGATGTATTGTTCTGTATGAATTTCGGAGGGGGATAGTGTACAGATTGGTATGGTATCATCGTTGGTGATGATTAGGGCTGTCGGGTCACTGGGAGGGGGCGGGTTTAGTTTTTTTATTGCGAAATGTCGTTTGAGTGTTAGTTTTCGTATGTAGGCGTTTAGATCGGAAAAAATCTCAAACATATTTGACTGGTTGGTAGGACAAAATGATAATCCTTTTTCCAACAATGTGGTTTCATAGTGGGATAGTGAGTGATCAGAAAGGTTAAATATACATTTGGTTTGTATTGAAGGGGGGGTGGGATTGGTTAGTGTTTTCCTCATTTTTCTTTTACCGCGTTTGCCCCTTTTTCGGAGTCGGGTAGTGGTCTTTTTTCTTTGGTTGGAATATGGTCCGAGAAGCTATCGGACTGGGGAGTTGGGTAGCTAGCAGGTTCTGGGATAGTGTGGTAGGTAGGTCTAAAAAAGAGGATGTAAGAGTAGTCTCGGCATTAGTGTTGGTGGTGTGTGGGGTGGTAGAGCCGTTCAAGTTGGGTTGAAAAAAAGTTTCAATGGAGGTTTGAGTGAATGTGGTTGGTTGTTCTGAGCTATTGTTGTTTTCAATGTGAGGGGTTGTAGGAGCTTGATTGGTCATAGGGACTGGTCGAGGGCTGTCGCTTACGGAGGGGATGGGAGTTGTAGGTTCCGAGTCGTATATGCTTAACTGTGAAGGTCGGATTGGTGAATTGTGCTCTGATTCTAGTAAAGTGGGGGAGGGATTGTCACTCATCCTGGGTTCAACTGTTTTGGATACGTTTGTAGGTAACAGGGACAATGGAGCATTTTTGCCCGAGAAGTTGAAATTTGGGTTCATTAACGGTATCCGAGAGGTTGGTTTGTCACCTCCAGTACGGGGGGTCGAAGTAACTGACTTGTTTTGTTTGGGGTGTATGTTGGCAGTGATTAGTTTTTTATTTTGGCGTTGTGGTTTCGCTATTGTGGTTGGTCCTGTTTTGTAATTGAAGCTGTTCGGAGGGGGTGTGGAAGCAGTGAATTTATTGGTTGTGGTTATTGCTGTAGTATTAGTGATAATTGGAGTGGGGATGATGTTAGGTGTGTTGTTCGGTAGTGGAGCCGGTGGTGGTGGAAAAAACGGAGGTGGTGGGTATGGTGGATATCTAGTGGGGGGTGGTGGTATGGTGAGACTCATTAGTGGTACTGGGCGGGGTTGTGGATGTGCAGGTGGTCTACCTGGCAAAGGAGCAGTTGGGGGGTGCAATTTTCGCTCCCTCTCCCTATGCTCTGCATAAGCCAGGCGGTCCCTATTGAGTTTTTTGAGTTTGGTGTCAATGGTTTCTATTTCAAATTTTCTAAGTCGTGAAGTGAGGTTTGATAGGAGTGGGCCATATTGGGGGCTTTTGGAATGGAGGGCGAGGAAGTTTCGGCATTCAGAAATTACTGGCTGCAAGGCCTGAATAATTGATTTTCTTTTATTTATGAGCCTCTCCATCATGCCCTGTGTACAAAATTCGAGATAGGCATACCAATCAGTTGTAAATACAGTGTCCGTGGGAAAAGCAGTAAGAGTTTTTATACGTATGCCGTCAGGCGAAATTTTTTTCCTCTATATAAGTTTCTTGCATGGCTATGTCAGCTATGTTAAAAAATTCATCTCTTAGTGCCGTTTCCAATTTTTGAAAGGTGGGCTTGAGATCGGTGTTATCAGCAGGAAGTGTATCCTCTGTAGGAATGGGGTTTGGGTCATGACTGTTGTTGGATTTGAGTTTGAATTGGGCCAGCAGGCTGTCTCTGTGTGAAGACCGATCTAGGAGGGCATCCATAGTAGAGTGGGGCTTCTATCGGTTCGTGTTGCCGGTTCGACGATACGAAGGGCCTAGACAAGCTAGTGCACATATGAAAAAGAGAAGAACCGAGAGCCCGATATGGTGTAGTATGTCAAGATAATTGGATTATTAGAAAGAGTATGAATTGTATACTCACAAACCAGGGTTACCTCCAGGTAACCACTGTATAGGCAGGTGAGGAGATTAGCCTGTCCCCACTCAGGATTAAGAAGTCGCTCTCTGTAGGCTTGAAAAACAAGAAGGGGTATCCCCCTCCACCAAAGGTGGATACAGGATCAGTATTATGATAGAGAACAGAGGCGCCAAAAGGATAAAACAATATTTAAAAGTTTTAAAATTATTGCTTAGGAGGCAGTGGTGGACTCACCTCCCACAAGCAGACACAACAACTGTGTATTCACAAAAGGGAAATTTATTGGTATACTCCAAATAGGATCGCAACGCGTTTCGCAGGTCAAACCCGCTTCATCAGGCAATTACAGGAAGGAGCACACAACTGGGGGTAAGAGGCAACACATTTGTACAATACCTGAACAAAACTGCATATAGATAAACAAATATTTGTGTGAGGGAATTCACTGGTGTGATTTAAGTTAACAGGAAGAGGTGACTAGTTATTATGTTTTTGTGGGGGGTGGAAGGACACAACAGGAGGGGGAGGAGGGGGGGGGGGTTTGGAGGACCCAACAGGAGGGGGGGGGGGGGAAAGGAGGGCGGTAATAAGGATTGGACATGGGAAAATGGGAGGGGGGGGAAAAGGGGGGGGGGGGTTGTTTTAAGGGGAGGAGGAAAATGATGGTAATTTTAAGTTTTATATATAAAATATATATATATATATAAATATCAGATTGTAACATTAATATTCATAAACATAAAAAAACGTTGATCTCAAGCATGTGGCGAGATAATTGTCTAACATACAGTAAACAGTATCATAATTCACATATAAACACGCACCCATACATATGTGCATTAGGAGCGGTAAGACTATATGAGATATTGCAAAGGAGTTAAGGGATGGAGATCATACATTGGGTGTTTAAGAGAGACAAACAGAGCAATTTGTGGAAAACACTTAATAAAACAATCACCAAAAAGGATTCACTTACCAGCAGTATGTCCAGATAGCACCTGGCGCCTCAGTGGCCAAGTGATACTGAACTGCTGTTTATATAGCAGTGAACAACTCCCCTTAGCTAATTGGAATGTGGGGCGGGCGCTTAATTTCCCGCCATGCGCGATTACGTCATTACACATGCGTACATGCGTATCTTGACGCGTAATGGCGATCATTTATTCATACGTACATGCGTATTTTGATGCGTAATGGCGTATAGGGATTGCGTATTTTTGATGAGCGTATGCGTATACTTTATATACATAGACATAAGACTATGATAGAGATTAGATTGTGAGCCCCTCCGAAGGAGAGTTAAGTGACAGGGCTGTCCTCTGTTCAGCGCTGCGGTAGATGTCAGCGCTATATAAATACTTATTTTATTAAAAGTTACAAAAACAGCCTGCCAGCTCCGATCATTGACTGGCAGGCTGATTACTGGGGTCCGCTGTGTTTACTGATGGAAATTCTGGCTCGTGCAAGCTCCCATCAAATCCCGCTCTTTGCAAGATCACGCCATATGGCATCGCTGAGACCTGAGAGAGCCGCTGTCTGGCCGCCATCATGCATTAGGCGGACAGGAAGCAGGGAAAGCATATTTTTATAACATATGCTTGGGTATCACCTAATGTTCCCTTCATCGGATAAGATGCGGAGAAGCTTAATCCTCTGCAACATTCAGTCTAGCGTGTGAAGTTTTCGGGCTGTTTAGCCTCCCATCTGGTTTTTACAATCCTGTTCAGGCGAGTACAGTAGCTATTACATTGGCCAACTGTTCAGCAACCACACTGCAAACTAAAGGGGCCAATACACTATATGGATTTTCATTGTGATGGAATTTACCACGCATCAATGCCCCCACATGCCAGCAGATTTTAATTTTGATAAATTTGTGGACAAATGGACACCACAGATTGGACAGGTCAGCAAATTTGGTGGTCAAAAGAGGGTGAGGGCACAATGGTATACATGCTGGGGGCCACGAGCCAGTGATGGGCCCCCCAGCTACACTGCTGCCCAGTTGCCACTGCAGAGAATTAGCGCAGTGGCGTGCACGACCCCTCGTGTTCCTCCGAGATCTCCCAGTTCCCAAACCAGCGATTCCGATCATAAAGGGATCTATCTTTTGCGCATGTCAGGTGACAGTCTGTCTGCTAGTGTATGGCACTTTGCATGATTAGGTTTTGTGGACACTGCCTGTTCATGTGAACTGCTGCTTGATTGTAGTGTGTTTGAGCTGACAGCAGGGGTGTTGCTAGGATCCTAAGAGATCCGGGGCACTTTTAGGCACTCCAGATGGAAAATGGGTGTGGCCATGCACCATAATGTGGGTGTGGTCATGGGTGGAGCAACATTTGCATGCATTTGGCTCCAGGTAGGCCTGCTCAGCAAAATGTTGGAAAATGGGTGTGGCCATGCACCATAATGTGGGTGTGGTCATGGGTGGAGCCAAATTTGCATGTATTTGGCTCCAGGTAGGCCTGCTCAGCAAAATGTTGGATGAAGCCCCCCTCTCCATTAATACAAAAAAACTAAAAATGTAGCATTTCACAAACAGGCAGTGTCACTTAAACATACCTAGGCAGAGTTACCTGGCTTCTGTGCTGGCTGGTCTGGCTTTCTGCAGCATGGCACCACAGCACCCAGTATGCCCACATAGAGGCACCCGGCATACGCCCACATAGATTCACCACAGCTCTCAGCATGCCCGCCATTGAGGCACCACAGCTGACTCTGCCTGGCGGCCATCCGGGGCACCTCGGCTCACAATAGATCCGGGGCACGTGCCACTGATTTTTGGGGCTAGTGACGCCCCTGGCTGACAGGTTGCGAATTATGAATCGGTTGTTGTTTTTTGGTGAGGGGAAGGGGGGGAAGAATGCATCCTAATAACAGTGTGTATTTTGTGGTGAGGAAAGGCTGCCTACATGTGGAGGAGGGAAACCTTTCCTAAATCATGTTTGGGGAGGAAGTGGTGCTTGCTTATGTTGACGGGAGCCGACACTACCCAATTCTATTTTTTGAGCGGCACCCTGCTAATTGCGATAATTTCATGCACACACTGCTGAATTCTGTGGTTTGGGGGTAACATGCTATAACTGCTACGCAGGGGATGTGCCTCCTTTTTTATATGTCTGTTTTTATGGTAACAAGGACCATATATAGTTTTTTTTTATTATTAAAAGGAGAGGGGGCCCAATGTCTTTGAATTACACCACTGCTAGTTACCTCATGAGTACGCCCACTTTTTGGCACAATGCTGGTTTCTTGGTGCCATGGATCTTCAAGAAACCTAGCAACCCCCACACCACATGTACATTTCCCAACATGATAACAATCAGATCTGTTTGAAAATGAGTTAGATAGCTGCGCTGCTAGATTTGTATTGCTCATTGCCGTACAGGGACACTCACTTCGCCATTACTTCCCCTCCCCCCCCCCCCCCCCCAGATATCTGTTCCACACACCCTGATCCCTGCCCCTGTGTCTTTCAATCAATAAAGCTTCTGAAGTTGATTGGATGTTTATTGTTCAGCAAGGGGAGGTCAACAGATCACTAGCAGTTTTGATCTGCCTGGTTAAACCTGCGAAATGAATAGACCCAGACTATTGCTAATGCTCTCTTAAACTGGTATGGCCTTGGCCTTAGATAGAGCAGGAGCAGCTTCTGAGACCTGCTTTTACCTGCCTCAGGTTGGCCATACATGCTAAGATAAGTAGTTCAGAAAGATGCATTCTTCGTGTCATTCTTAACCAGTTATATAGGTCTACTTGGTAGTGTTATGTACTTTAACTAATTTCTCCATTATGTTCAGACAAATGTCTGCTGCCTCTTAAAAATATGGCTACAATAACGAGATAGTGGAAGAATTCTAACATCATAATTCAAACCTGTGCTTGGAAAGAGAGAATATCTGGATTCATTTGAGATGATGAAAAAGGCCTGAAAATCCTTATATCGCAGCTTGGCAAAAACGACCTCTCATGGGGTCCTGTATGAAAATGTATTTTGTCTTGTTAATACAACTTTTTTTCCCTTGGAAAAAGACGATCTCACATAAAGGTCAATGCTGGAATATATTATGCAGAAGTTTGAGTTTAGTTCTGTAAAATAGGGAACAGCCCTACTAGATGGGCAGGAGAGAGGCCATCTGACTATGTTGTGGGGGGGGGGGGGGGGGGGGAATCTGACTACCTATACTGAGCTAAGTGGAGGGGGGACTAAGAGGAAGGCCATCTGACTACCTACACTGCGATGGGGGTAGTACATAAACCTAGTCATGCAATGAATAGAAAATTTATATAATTTTGCTAGCCATTATTAGGTAGGTCTTCCTACTAGGGCTACTAAGGGGTCAAGCTTACCTGTCTGGCGTCTTCTTTGTCCATCCCTATCGCCTCCCACGATGCGTTCCACGCGCATCACGTGACTACAAACACTTCCTCCTTCCGGGTTGAAGGAGGAAGTGTTTGTAATCACGTGATGCATGTGGACCGCATTGAGGGAGGCGCCAGGGACGGACGAAGAAGACGTCAGACAGGTAAGCTTGACCCCCCTGCTCACACCGCACAGGTTTACTGGGAGATATCCGGATAGCAACTATCCGGGTATCTCCCGGATCCGGATTTGACCAGCCCTACTTGCTACTACTGAGTACAACCTTTTTGCCATTAAAACTGCTTTAACTACCTAACGACCGCGTCACGCTGATGGGTGTGACCGCGGTGGCAGGCTCAGGACTGCCTAACACCGATTGGCATAAAGTCCTGGAGCTTCAGTTTGGCAGGGAACGCATGCACGCATGCGCAATTGTTCCCTGCCGCTCCGTGATCAGCCTGCTAGCTGCAATCGTGGCTAGCAGACCGTTTTCCGCCGAAATGGGAAGTAATTCTCCTTTGTTTACCTTTGCTGTACGAGATCGCAGCGCTATACAGCAGACACTCGGCTGTCCCCCGGATTGGGTAGGGAATGAAGTCCTCTCATAAGCTGATGCCTATGAGAGGCGGGGATAAGTGCCGATGGCGATTAGGACGGCACAGGGGGGAGGGAGGGAGAGGGAGGAAGGAGGCCTCCCCTTTCTTATAAAAAAAATAAAAACAACAAAATTAGCATCAGCGATCAGATACCTCCGGCAAAGTGTCCTAATAAGGACAACAAAAGGAGGTAAAAATCAAGTGTGTGCCAAGTTGCAGGGCTGTGCAGCACCCTGACCAAGCTGCACAGCCCTGTCTTGTGCAAAACAGCCTGGTCTTTAGGGGGGTGTAAGCTATGGTCGTCAAGTGGTTAAACTCCTTAGCGGTAATCTTGAGGCAGTTCATTTCAGCATCCAGCGTTCATCGCCGAAGCTGGGCGTCGTCATAGCAGCAATGCTATGCTTGCGCGCCCCACGTAAAGGTCATTCGGGGCTCCGGCAGTTGCCAGACCCCAAATTACATCTCCCTGAGTTGCTACAGCTTGGAGGGGTAGTAGTATTTAACGCCGCCGAGGTGTTGAGCGGCAGCAGGGAGAGCCGTCATTCGCCCTGCGCTAAACTGCCTAGCTCCGGGATGAAATCTACCCACAATCCTGTGCCTGAGTGAGTTATATGCAGGAGCTGCTGCAGATCTCTCTGTGGTTTGTTTGTTTGTTTCTTGTTTTTAGGGTCTAAAAGCTTTTAGACCCTAAATCTGAAAATTATAATGCCAGGGAGGTTAAAGGACGACTCCAGCGAAAAAAGTGAGCAGTTAAAATCTGACAGAACTGACAGGTTTTGGACTGGTCCATCTCCTCATAGGGTATTCCCAGGGTTTTGTTTGTTTTCAAAAGCATTTCCTAAATGGAAGAAGAAGGGCGCCACTCCCTTTGGGGTGGGGGGATTGGGCACAAATTATGTGCCTTGTCAGCCCACAAAATCATTAGCAGCACTCCTGCGTATATAGTGTGTTCACAATTTATGTACCGTGGTCCATAAATGCGATAATCACATGGCAACAAAGTGTGAGGAGGGATATGGAAATCATTTTGCTTCCGCTGACAGGATTTCTCTACTTTTGTTGCTAATTGTAGGTTTTAGTTTCTGGCTCAGCAAAGCAGAGTACGCTCTGCCCAAGAGACCCAGCCATGGTGCAATCCCACAGCGGGGTGCCATATGTCTAGCTCAGATAAACGAGGACAGTAGTGCCCTGTGTGTGTTTGAACTACCTGTAAGTCACTGTGACTGGCTTGTGAACACATTTTATAAGAGCTGCTAGAAAAAGTGCTGTCGCTTTTGTAGCACGGTAATTAGAGAATGTTGAGCTATTAATGCAAAGCCACCAAAGGTGAGCCATATAACCTGCTTCAGGAAAGCCTAGAAAAGCTAAACATTTTTCTTTAAATAAATACATTTGGGAGATAATTTATGCGTCTTTTATTGGTGCCGCATCCCAGCAAAAGGCTTTCAGTACATTCCGTTCACACTTCATTAATTCCCCCCATCGCTAATGCCTTTTTACCTGTGCCGGATTTATTTACAATGAACGCAGGATTCAACTGCACACATGCAAATCAGGTACACTGGCCGAAAAGGACAACTGTAGCGAGGGGAATATGGAGGCTGCCATATTTATGTCCTCTTGAAGCCTGGGACACACCATGCAATTTCCCGTCAGATAGATGGGTCGAATTGATAATTATCCACATGTCCTATGCAAATCCATCAGAAAAACGATTGATTTTCTGATCCCTTCGATCTTTTTCCAATCAGAAAAACAATCGGATGTGTCAGAAAATCTATCGACCCATTTATCTGATGGGAAATTGCATGGTGTGTACCAGGCATTAAACAATACCAGTTGCCTGGCAGCCCTGCTAATCTATTTAGCTGCGTACACGCCGATAGGCGGTCCTGGGGCTGCCGCCGCGGTCATGCCTAGCGCCGAATGGCGTACCTTGGGGCTTGCAGTGCAGGAGATAGAGTACAGGCTGTGTGCGCATCTCCTGTTAGTAGGCGGAGCAGAGCCCTGCCTTCAGTCTCCAAGCAGCGATCGCCGCTTGGGAGACTGTTAGATGGCGGTTCTGCCGTCTAATTACCTTGTACAGCGCTGCGTTCTGCAGCAGCAATGTACTGGGGACAGCCGTGTGACACGGCTATCCCCCTGGGACACTAGGCAGAAGCCTATAACAGCCAATCGCAATGATTGGCTGGCTGCGGGAAGGAAGGGAGGGGAAAAAAAATAAATACACACACACACCACACACACACACACACACACACACAAAAACACACACACACACACACACACACACACACACACACACACACACACACACACACACAAACACACAAACACACACACACACAGACACACACACACACACTGTAAACACACACACACACACTGTAAACACACACACACACACACTGTACACACACACACTGTACACACACACCCTGTACACACACACCCTGTACACACACACTGTACACACACACTGTACACACACTGTACACACACACTGTACACACACACTGTACACACACACACGCACACACACACGGAGCGATCAGGCCCCACCAACCAATAGAGAGCTCTGTTGTTGGGGAGAAAAGGAGGGGGGGGGGGGGGGAATCACTCGTGTGCTGTGTTTAGCAGCCCTGCAGTGAGGCCTTAAAGCTGCAGTGGCCTATTTAAAAAAAAAAATGGCCTGGTCTTTAGGGGGGTTTAACACTGTGGTCCTCAAGAGGTTAAGGTGTGTACACACCTTTGACGGATGGCTAGATCCTGATCCCCTTGTGTGTGCAATGATGTTGCCAGTGTGAGCTGTGTTACACGCTGTGTTATGCGGGGAGACGGGAAGAGGAGGCGGGACGAGTGGCACGCATGTTACGTTACATGGCAGGCGGGGCAGCAGCTTGAACAATGGGGGGGGGTCGTCATCGCTAGGGGTGAGTAGATCCACCGGACAGATTGCTTGGGGGTCGGTGGCTGCCGTACACACACCTGCATGCTTGAAGAGCATTTGAAACAAGACACTGGGCTACTGCGGCCGGCTAGTGAACCAGCCTTTGGCCTCTTGCACACTGCAAGCGATTCAGATTCAGATTCCGCTTTATCTGTTTTTACCTCCGATTCCGATTCAGATTTGCAGTTTGCTCCCTGCACACTGCAAATCGGAATCGGAATCGGAGGTAAAAACTAGTGTTGGGCGAACATCTAGATGTTCGGGTTCGGGCCGAACAGGCCGAACATGGCCGCGATGTTCGGGTGTTCGACCCGAACTCCGAACATAATGGAAGTCAATGGGGACCCGAACTTTTGTGCTTTGTAAAGCCTCCTTACATGCTAGTACCCCAAATTTACAGGGTATGTGCACCTTGGGAGTGGGTACAAGAGGAAAAAATTTTTTAGCAAAAAGAGCTTATAGTTTTTGAGAAAATCGATTTTAAAGTTTCAAAGGGAAAACTGTCTTTTAAATGCGGGAAATGTCTGTTTTCTTTGCACAGGTAACATGCTTTTTGTCGGCATGCAGTCATAAATGTAATACATATAAGAGGTTCCAGGAAAAGGGACCGGTAACGCTAACCCAGCAGCAGCACACGTGATGGAACAAGAGGAGGGTGGCGCAGGAGGAGAAGGCCACGCTTTGAGACACAACAACCCAGGCCTTGCATGAGGACAAGAAGCGTGCGGATAGCAATTTGCATTTTGTCGCCATGCAGTCATAAATGTAATACAGATGAGAGGTTCAATAAACAGGGACCGGAAACGCTAACCCATCACAGATGTTCATTGTTCATGTTACTTGGTTGGGGTCCGGGAGTGTTGCGTAGTCGTTTCCAATCCAGGATTGATTCATTTTAATTTGAGTCAGACGGTCTGCATTTTCTGTGGAGAGGCGGATACGCCGCCGATCTGTGACGATGCCTCCGGCAGCACTGAAACAGCGTTCCGACATAACGCTGGCTGCCGGGCAAGCCAGCACCTCTATTGCGTACATTGCCAGTTTGTGCCAGGTGTCTAGCTTCGATACCCAATAGTTGAAGGGTGCAGATGGATTGTTCAACACAGCTACGCCATCTGACATGTAGTCCTTGACCATCTTCTCCAGGCGATCGGTGTTGGAGGTGGATCTGCACGCTTGCTGTTCTGTGTGCTGCTGCATGGGTGTCAGAAAATTTTCCCACTCCAAGGACACTGCCGATACCATTCCCTTTTGGGCACTAGCTGCGGCTTGTGTTTGCTGCCCTCCTGGTCGTCCTGGGTTTGCGGAAGTCAGTCTGTCGGCGTACAACTGGCTAGAGGAGGGGGAGGATGTCAATCTCCTCTCTAAAGTCTCCACAAGGGCCTGCTGGTATTCTTCCATTTTGACCTGTCTGGCTCTTTCTTCAAGCAGTTTTGGAACATTGTGTTTGTACCGTGGATCCAGAAGGGTATAAACCCAGTAATTGGTGTTGTCCAGAATGCGCACAATGCGTGGGTCGCGTTCAATGCAGTCCTAGGCCGAAGAGGTCATAGCCTAGGGTCACAAAACCTGTTTATTGGGCAATTTCAATGGTGGCGAGTCTGACGTACATAAATCGCAGCAATGGCCGTTAGCAACGTCTGAATCTCACGAAATGTCTCATGCAGGTAGAAGACATATTGTTAGACTTGGGCTCCAAAGATGGGGTCCCTACATCTCTGCAAACCAGAGTTACAGGGCTCCAAATTTGGTAAAATCCCCCATAGGCTTTCATTGGGCCTCCTATTTACAGTTCCAAAATCTCACATCTTTTCAAAGGGCAATTACTCAGCAGTGGCAAATTTTCTAGCATTGTAGGGACCCTTAGGGGGAACATGACTGGTGAGTTTCGGGCCCCTAGGCCGAAGAGGTCATAGCCTAGGGTCACAAAAACCTGTTTATTGGGGCTATTTCAATGGTAGTGATGGTGACGTACATAAATCGCAGCAATGGCCGTTAGCAAAGTCTGAATCTCACGAAATGTCTCATGCAGGTAGAAGACATATTGTTAGACTTGGATTCCAAAGATGGGGTCCCTACATCTCTGCAAACCAGAGTTACAGGGGTCCAAAATTGGTAAAATCCCCCATAGGATTTCATTGGCTCCCTATTTCACTTTCCAAAATCTCACATCTTTTCAAAGGGCAATGGCTCAGCAGTACCAAATTTTCTAGCATTGTAGGGACCCTTAGGGGGAACATGACTGGTGAGTTTCGGGCCCCTAGGCCGAAGAGGTCATAGCCTAGGGTCACAAAAACCTGTTTATTGGGGCTATTTCAATGGTAGTGATGGTGACGTACATAAATCGCAGCAATGGCCGTTAGCAAAGTCTGAATCTCACGAAATGTCTCATGCAGGTAGAAGACATATTGTTAGACTTGGATTCCAAAGATGGGGTCCCTACATCTCTGCAAACCAGAGTTACAGGGGTCCAAAATTGGTAAAATCCCCCATAGGATTTCATTGGCTCCCTATTTCACTTTCCAAAATCTCACATCTTTTCAAAGGGCAATGGCTCAGCAGTACCAAATTTTCTAGCATTGTAGGGACCCTTAGGGGGATCATGACTGGTGAGTTTTGCCACTGCTGAGCCATTGCCCTTTGAAATGGTGTGAGATTTTGGAACGGTAAATAGGAGGCCCAATGAAAGCCTATGGGGGATTTTACCAATTTTGGACCCCTGTAACTCTGGTTTGCAGAGATGTAGGGACCCCATCTTTGGAATCCAAGTCTAACAATATGTCTTCTACCTGCATGAGACATTTCGTGAGATTCAGACTTTGCTAACGGCCATTGCTGCGATTTATGTACGTCACCATCACTACCATTGAAATAGCCCCAATAAACAGGTTTTTGTGACCCTAGGCTATGACCTCTTCGGCCTAGGGGCCCGAAACTCACCAGTCATGTTCCCCCTAAGGGTCCCTACAATGCTAGAAAATTTGGTACTGCTGAGCCATTGCCCTTTGAAAAGATGTGAGATTTTGGAAAGTGAAATAGGGAGCCAATGAAATCCTATGGGGGATTTTACCAATTTTGGACCCCTGTAACTCTGGTTTGCAGAGATGTAGGGACCCCATCTTTGGAATCCAAGTCTAACAATATGTCTTCTACCTGCATGAGACATTTCGTGAGATTCAGACTTTGCTAACGGCCATTGCTGCGATTTATGTACGTCACCATCACTACCATTGAAATAGCCCCAATAAACAGGTTTTTGTGACCCTAGGCTATGACCTCTTCGGCCTAGGGGCCCGAAACTCACCAGTCATGTTCCCCCTAAGGGTCCCTACAATGCTAGAAAATTTGCCACTGCTGAGTAATTGCCCTTTGAAAAGATGTGAGATTTTGGAACTGTAAATAGGAGGCCCAATGAAAGCCTATGGGGGATTTTACCAAATTTGGAGCCCTGTAACTCTGGTTTGCAGAGATGTAGGGAACCCATCTTTGGAGCCCAAGTCTAACAATATGTCTTCTACCTGCATGAGACATTTCGTGAGATTCAGACGTTGCTAACGGCCATTGCTGCGATTTATGTACGTCAGACTCGCCACCATTGAAATTGCCCAATAAACAGGTTTTGTGACCCTAGGCTATGACCTCTTCGGCCTAGGACTGCATTGAACGCGACCCACGCATTGTGCGCATTCTGGACAACACCAATTACTGGGTTTATACCCTTCTGGATCCACGGTACAAACACAATGTTCCAAAACTGCTTGAAGAAAGAGCCAGACAGGTGAAAATGGAAGAATACCAGCAGGCCCTTGTGGAGACTTTAGAGAGGAGATTGACATCCTCCCCCTCCTCTAGCCAGTTGTACGCCGACAGACTGACTTCCGCAAACCCAGGACGACCAGGAGGGCAGCAAACAACACAAGCCGCAGCTAGTGCCCAAAAGGGAATGGTATCGGCAGTGTCCTTGGAGTGGGAAAATTTTCTGACACCCATGCAGCAGCACACAGAACAGCAAGCGTGCAGATCCACCTCCAACACCGATCGCCTGGAGAAGATGGTCAAGGACTACATGTCAGATGGCGTAGCTGTGTTGAACAATCCATCTGCACCCTTCAACTATTGGGTATCGAAGCTAGACACCTGGCACAAACTGGCAATGTACGCAATAGAGGTGCTGGCTTGCCCGGCAGCCAGCGTTATGTCGGAACGCTGTTTCAGTGCTGCCGGAGGCATCGTCACAGATCAGCGGCGTATCCGCCTCTCCACAGAAAATGCAGACCGTCTGACTCAAATTAAAATGAATCAATCCTGGATTGGAAACGACTACGCAACACTCCCAGGCCCCAACCAAGTAACATGAACAATGAACATCTGTGATGGGTTAGCGTTTCCAGTCCCTGTTTATTGAACCTCTCATCTGTATTACATTTATGACTGCATGGCGACAAAATGCAAATTGCTATCCGCACGCTTCTTGTCCTCATGCAAGGCCTGGGTTGTTGTGTCTCAAAGCGTGGCTTTCTCCTCCTGCGCCACCCTCCTCTTGTTCCATCACCTGTGCTGCTGCTGGGTTAGCGTTACCGGTCCCTTTTCCTGGAACCTCTTATATGTATTACATTTATGACTGCATGCCGACAAAAAGCATGTTACCTGTGCAAAGAAAACAGACATTTCCCGCATTTAAAAGACAGTTTTCCCTTTGAAACTTTAAAATCGATTTTCTCAAAAACTATAAGCTCTTTTTGCTAATTTTTTTTTCCTCTTGTACCCACTCCCAAGGTGCACATACCCTGTAAATTTGGGGTATATAGCATGTAAGGAGGCTTTACAAAGCACGAAAGTTTGGGTCCCCATTGACTTCCATTATGTTCGGAGTTCGGCCATGTTCGGCCCGAACCCGAACATCTAGATGTTCGCCCAACACTACACGTGACCCGTTCGGCCAATCACAGCGCTAGCCGAACGTTCGGGTAACGTTCGGCCATGCGCTCTTAGTTCGGCCATATGGCCGAACAGTTTGGCCGAACACCATCAGGTGTTCGGCCGAACCCGAACATCACCCGAACAGGGTGATGTTCTGCAGAACCCGAACAGTGGCGAACACTGTTCGCCCAACACTAGTAAAAACTGATTAAAAAGCGGAAATCTGAATCGTAATTGCTTGCAGTGTGCAAGAGGCCTTTATGTTACACCAAGGAAACCACATACATGCCATTTCTAAGAATAGATGACCAGATATAAAAATCACTGTACTGTACATTACAGATGACCATCCAACAATTATGTTAAAAGCATCACTGACCAGAAATGAACTATGTAATTTGTAACTATGTAATAGACCTAGGCAATAAGGGACAGATCACACTGCACTGGAGACCTGGGATTCAAAGTACAACTGATGCTAATAAATCAAGAAATATATTTTTCACATGCCAAATGGTATAAAATAGTGCAAAATAAAAGTAATTTAAAAAATAAAGACACTTCATAGCAGGAAAACACATCAAAAGATCAGAAATATAGAAAGTGCATCAAATAGCAATGCTATAATAAGTAGTGGGAGTTTAACTGTCCATGGCCTCAATTCACTAAGCTTATCTCGTGTCTTTAATAACATTTCCTTCCATGTCCATGTCAGCATACTACGGGGGTTAATCCCGCCCCTTAACCCCACCAGGACTTGTTAGTATAAATTCTAGACCCTCCCCAGTCAATGTGCTTTTTTTCCTCGTCCTCCCTCAGGACTGTTAGTAGATTTTTGTTATTTTTATACCGTTTCTTTTTTGCCCTACCTGCTGCTTTCTTGGTAGCTTATCCATGCAGTGCCTCTCTGCGTGAAGCCCCGCCGTTTCGCCTTAAACAGGCGTAGGTTAGGGGTCCCCCTCTTTCTGCTGGTCTTTCTGGGGGTTGCTGCGGGCCTGGTCGCTGTAAATCAGCGTTTCTGAGAGTGGGCAGTACCGGCAGTACACAGCGCTCCACGCTGGTACACTCTTCTTCCGGCGGAAGTGACGTCAGTGCAACGTCCGGTCCGGCGCATCCATATCCAGAGAGGGCTGGCGTCCCCTCGCCGCACGGACAATCCTTAGAACGCTGGCGAGGGTGGATGCAGCGAGCCTTCTCTGGCATTAGCCGCTGCCGCTGCACGGAGGACATTGGACGTAGGTCTGAGGTGGGTGCTAGTTGGAACGACTAGCACTGAAGTGGTATGTGACTTTATTCTACATTTACTCAATGTATGCTTATGGACACTATGCTTTCCCTCAGGATCGTGTCACTGCTGTTGAGAGGTAGCAACTTTTCAGAGAAATCATCTTTATCTTTGTTTCAGGTGTGGGCATTGCAAAATTTTTAACACCTATAAGATTCCATACGTGTGATTTAATGTTTATACTCCATATGTCTCTTTTTGTTAAGGTTCTGAGTATGGAGGTGGCCCTTACTGCCCACGAAACAGACCAGCCAGATAATGATAGGTAGGGCACGGTTTTTTAGGGTTTTTCGCTTTTTTTTTTTTTTCTACTTGAGGTGAAGATCTTAACAGAAATAAATATTTCTGTTTTCTCTGTTCCCCTTGCAGCCTATCCCAACCTGAAGATAATCCTTCTACTCCTAGAAGAAAGTCATCTTCAGAATCAAATAGATCCCGCTCTAGCAAAACAAGACAGCAGGATAAATCACAGAGAGAGAGGAAGAAATGTTGGGCTTGTGGTCTGGGCTGTATGCCAGGGAAGCTTGTTTGCTCTGACTGTTTTTATTCCATCCCCACAGAGGATGAACCAGGAGAAGACTTTAAGTCAATGATCAAGGAGATGGTTCAGCAATCACTAGCAGAACACTCGTCATCTCACACAGCACCATCACGCTCTGGCGAGGCTGTCACAGATAACCTTGATCAGCCAGAAGAGGAGGATAACTTGGCTGTAGGATTTGACTTCGCTTTGGTAACCCCATTTGTCAAGGCAGTGAGGCAGGCTTTGGAATGGGAATTGGAGGAGGAACCGCCGGAGAAAAAGAAGAGATTTTTCCCTCATTTAAAGAAAAGACCCCTGACTTTCCCTCTTATGGAAGAAATCACTGAACTTATTCAGGATGAATGGTCCAAGCCCGAGAGAAAGGTCTCCATGAATAACCGCTTCTCAAAGTTGTATCCTTTAGAAGGTGACATTATTAAGCAATTGGAGAATCCCCCTGTAGTTGACGCATCTGTTATGCGTCTGGCTAAACACGTCACGTTACCATTGGAAGATGTAGTATCATTCCGGGAGCCTTTAGAGAGAAAAGTGGACACTGATCTGAAAAGAGCATACAGTTCTATAGGAGCGGTCTGTAAGCCGGCTATTGCGCTGACATCTATCTCTCGCGCCTTGAAAGCTTGGACAGACAACTTGGAGGGTGCCATTCAGGAGAATGTGGACAGAAAGACTCTTATCAAAGCTCTGGAAGACTTTAAGCTGGCATCAGATTATATTAGTGAAGCAGCAATAGATATAATTAGATGTGCTACACGAGCGATCATTCACACAGTGACAGCAAAGCGGGCTATGTGGCTCAGACCGTGGGCAGCGGATACGAATTCAAAAACCGCGTGGTGCAGGATCCCATATGATGGCAAGAACCTATTTGGCCAAAAGATGGATTCGGCAATTTCTCGTGTCACAGGAGGAAGGTCCGGTTTGATACCCCAGGACAGAAAGCGGAAAACAACAGCTACTAATGACAGGAGATCATTTCAGAGCAGAGGTAGAGATTACAGGCAGACCAGAGGAAGTCAGCCCTTTCGGAAGAACTGGCAAAGCAGCCAGGCTAGCTTATCAAGATTCAGTAAGCAGAAGAGCTCTAACACCAACACACAGCCCACCAAGTCATTCTGAGGGTGCGCTCGCCCACCTGGAGCCGGTAGGAGGACGGCTTCAGAACTTTGCACATCAGTGGGCGATGGAAATAAAGGACAATTGGGTCACAAGTACTCTAACCGGGGGTCACTCTTGGAAGTTCAAAAGGGAACCTTTATTACCACACTTCAAGGCCACAGCGATACCAAAGTCTACACAAAAGAAGGAAAGTTTAAACCTGTATGTTCAGGAATTACTACAGAAAAAGGCAATAGTAGCGGTGGATCCAGCAGAAAAGTTTACAGGCCTGTATTCTCCCCTATTCTTTGTAGTAAAGAAGTCAGGCCAACTCAGACCAGTCTTGGATCTACGCTTCCTGAATCAACATATACAACAGGAGAGATTCAAAATGGAATCGTTACAGACCATTATCCCAACAATCCAACTGAACGAGTGGATGCTCTCGATCGATTTGGCAGATGCCTACCTCCATGTTCCGATAAAGGATACATTCCAGAAATACCTCAGATTCTCTGTGGGAGATGCGCACTACCAGTTTCGGGTATTGCCCTTTGGCATATGCACTGCCCCAAGAGTTTTTACGAAGATACTGATCACAGTTATTGCCTTATTAAGGAAACAGGGCCTGCACGTTCATCATTATCTGGACGACATCCTGTTGGTAGCACCATCCAGACCTCTCTTGATAGAACACAAGGTGAAACTTGTACAGACACTTCAAAGGTTTGGGTGGCTCATAAATTGGGAAAAGAGCAAGCTGGAGCCGACGCAAAGGATAGTATTTCTCGGAGCAGAGGTGGACACAGTCAAAAACGCAGTCAAGCTACCAGCAGACAAGATGGAAACGATAAAGGAAAGAATCTCAGTGGTTCAGGAAAACACAACTTTGACGGCAAGACAATGCCTAAGCATACTAGGAACCCTTGCAGCCGCCATACCAATGGTAAGATGGGCAAGATGGAACTTCCGCAGTTTCCAGAAGGGGTTTCTGGATCAATGGAGGAATCAGGATTACAACCAACAGATAGTAATCCTTCCAAAGATGAAAAGAGAGCTGGCATGGTGGGAAGAAGACGTGAATCTTCTAAATCATCACAGGCTGATATCACCAGAGCCCATCGTAATAACGACAGACGCGAGTCATTGGGGTTGGGGTGCTCACCTAGACCACAATTATGCTCAAGGCAGGTGGGATGCAAACCCAGTGGACACTCCAGCGAATATATTAGAAGTAAGAGCTGTGTTAAGAGCACTACTGCACTTTGCCCCCCTAATCAGGAACAAAGAAGTGTTACTAAAGATAGACAATACTACAGCAGTAGCTTACTTAAGAAATCAGGGGGGTACTCGGAGCCGAGCTTTGTTGATGGAGGTGGAACCAATCATGTCATGGGCACAACACAACCTTCTCAACCTTCACGCAACTCACATTCCGGGAGTGAGGAATTGTATAGCAGACTCTCTCAGCAGACAATGGCTAGACCACAGCGAGTGGAGTCTCAGCTTGGAGATATACAGGATGGTTTGCGAGAGATGGGGAGAGCCGCGGATAGACCTCATGGCATCACCTGTCAATACGAAGTGCCATCGATTTTTTTCGAGATACAAGTACCAGCAAGCGGAGGGCTGGGATGCCCTATCGATCCACTGGAATTTCAGCCTAGCATATATTTATCCACCGACTCCAATGATTTACAGAGTGCTGAAAAAAATACAACAGGAGAGAACAACGGTTGTGATAATCCTACCATACTGGCCGCGCAGACCATGGTTTCCGCTTTTACAGAAGCTAGCCATGGAAGCTCCCATGACTCTACCTTGTCCGCCGGATTTGCTCTCACAGAATGGGGTGATACACCCGCACCCGGAACTTCTAAACCTAACGGCATGGAAGCTGAGAGGGACAGGCTGCAAAGTTTAGGATGTTCCAAGGATGTCATTGACACTTTACTCAAGGCAAGGAAGAATACAACAAATATGTCGTACAACCGAACATGGAAAAGGTTCATTGATTTTCTGAGCGAAGAAAAGATACAATTAGAGGCAGTGCAAGTAACGACAATCTTGGACTTTCTGCAGAGAGGTGTTAAACTTGGTTTGAGCCTCAGTACAATCAAGACACAAATATCAGCATTATCGGCACTTACCCACAGGAGGTGGGCAATAGAACCACTAGTAATCCAGTTTGTCCAGGCAGTCGCTAAAATTAAACCTCCAAGGAAGAGTTGGTACCCCCAGTGGGACTTACCTCTGGTTCTCAAGGGTATATCTAAACAACCATTCCTGCCAGTCGAAACATGCACCATGACTAACCTCACTTTAAAGGCCGTCTTTCTGACAGCAATTACGTCAGCAAGGAGAATCTCAGAGCTACAGGCGCTTAGTTGTGACCCTCCGCACACACAGTTCTTTCCGGACAGAGTAGCTTTAAGGCCTATAGACCAGTTTGTGCCAAAAGTTGCAAAGACATATCATTTCAATCAGGAGTGGAGTTTACCAACGTTCCATGATTCCTCACTGGAAGTTGCCAATTCCTTAAGTGTACCAGAGATATTGAAAACGTATATTGAACTAACAAAGGATTTTCGTAAAACAAGGAGGTTGTTCGTCATTCCTGAAGGTTACAGGAGGGGAGAAGCAGCCACATCTAAAACACTGGCTACTTGGTTGGTAAAGGCTATTAAGATGGCGTACAGAGTGATGGGCAGTACTCCACCAGAAGAGATAACAGCGCATTCTACAAGATCAGTCTCATCCTCATGGGCAGCTTTAGTCAAAGTGTCACCAGAAGTTATATGTCGGGCCGCGAACTGGTCCTCACTCAATACTTTTGTCAATCATTATAAGGTGGATCCAGGAGCACTGTCCACAGTGAACTTTGGAAAGGAGGTGTTATCTGCCGTAAAGATAAACACTCTCTAATCGTATTTACAGTTATAACTTGTTTTTGTTATGGTGTGTATCGCCAATAAATGTACATTGGTAAAAACAATAATTGTCCCTCCCTTTGTGCAGTATATAGTTAAATCCCCGTAGTATGCTGACATGGACATGGAAGGAAAACGGAAAATTGTATACTCACCTAACGGTAATTTTCCTTTCCTTTCAAGGTCCATGTCAGCATACGGAGCACCCACCCGGTAGTACAGTCTATTATCGGGACTAGTTAAAAAAGCACATTGACTGGGGAGGGTCTAGAATTTATACTAACAAGTCCTGGTGGGGTTAAGGGGCGGGATTAACCCCCGTAGTATGCTGACATGGACCTTGAAAGGAAAGGAAAATTACCGTTAGGTGAGTATACAATTTTCCGTTTTCTAGAGTGATCACCATGGTGATGAGGCATGTAGTATCCAGGAAACATTTTACCTCAGGCCAACCTAAAGTTGACTCTTCTGTCTTTAAGTTAACTCTTCACTCCTTAAAATAACTCCAGAATTCGAACGTTAAAGACAGGCTGTTAATTAACTGCGTGTGAAAATAACTACAGAGGAGGTAACTTAAGGAATGAAGAGGTAAGATAACTCTCATTGGGCCATATGCAATTCACTTTTTCACCTGAGTTTTCTCCTAGGTAATATTTTTAAACTTGTTAATAAAATGCCTTTTAAGCCACCAGAAAGCAAGAAAATACTCAAAATTATTTTGATATCACTTTTTCACCTACTTTTTGGTACTTTTTTAGTTGAAAAGTGCTGGAAAACTATTTTAAATCGAAGGTGAAAAAATATCTCCTAGGAGAAAACTCAGGTGAAAAAGTTAATTGCATATGGGCCCACTGGGCCATATGCAATTCACTTTTTCAGTGAGAGTTTTCTCCTAGGAGATAATTTTTCATCTTCAAATTAAAATAACTTTTCAGCACTTTTCAACTAAAAAAGTACCAAAAAGTAAATGAAAAAGTACTATCACAATTATTTTTATTAAAATGCATTTTATTGACAAATTTAAAAATATTACCTAGGAGAAAACTCAGGAGAAAAAGTTAATTGCATATGGGCCACTGTGTGGTGGCAAGTTTTCTCTTGCCTTATCTCCAGCATGATCTTAGTGAATTGAGGCCATGGCCCATATGCAATTCATTTTTTCACCTAGGTGATATTTTTAAATTTGTCAATAAAACGCATTTTAAGCCAACAGAAAGCAAGAAAATGCTCAAAATAAGTTTTTATAGTACTTATTCTCCTACTTTTTGGTACTTTTTTAGTTGAAAAGTGCTGAAAAGTTATTTAAAATCGAAGATGAAAGATTATCTCCTAGGAGAAAACTCAGGTGAAAAAGTTAATTGCATATGGCCCATGTGTCTGGGATAAAAGTGCAACAGATAACTCAGGTAAGAAAAGGGAAAATAAGGTTTACTTATATACGGTATATAGCCGAGCTCTGTCAGTTGCCCGATATTGGGTGTAGGAAACCATGTGCTTAACCTTGTGAGCCCCAGACGTTTATGCCCCCCTAGTGACCAGGCCATTTTTTACAATTCAGCAAGTCACAATTTAATGGTTTATTGCTCGATCATACAACTTAGCACCCAAATGAATTTTACTTTGTTTTCTTCTGACAAAATAGAGCTTTCCTTTGGAGGTATTTGATTGCGGCTGCTAGTTTTAGCTTTTTACATATTAATAAATAAAAAGAACAACATTTTATAAAAAAATACACATACAAATAAGTTAATTGGCTTCCCCCTCAAATTGGCGCTAGACTAAGATACATACACTACACATTGACAAGACAATATACTCTATTTATTTACTGAAAAGTATTTAATGGCGCCAACATCTTACACAGGGCTGTACAGACAGACTGCCAGCTCCGATTAGGGATGATCACAGATATGCAAACTGTTCCAGGTTGATGCAAATTTTTATGCAAAGGTATGCAGCTTGGAAATGAACCAATCAATTTAAACCTGTGTTTAAATGGATTGGTCCATTTTCAAACTGCATACATTTGCATCATTTCAGAACAATTTGCATCTCATGGATCATCCCTAGCTCCGATCGTTGGCTGGCTGATCGCTGGAGTCCGCTGTGCCGGCTTTCGGGAGCGAGCGCTCATGCGAGCTCCCATCAAATCTCGTTCCTCGTGAGATGACGCATATATGCGTTGCATAGGAACGAGAGAGCCGATGTCCCGCCGCCATTCCTTGTTAGGCAGTCAAAAGTTAAAGAATACTCAAGGCCAGGGGTGTAATTACAGGGGAGCAGCCCCTGCAACCGCAAGGGGTCCAGAGCTGTGTGGGTCCCCCAACTACTACTACACTCCCTCCGATATAGGGATCCATCCTTCAGATCAGGTGTTTTTGTGGCTACACTTGTGAATGTAAATATTACATATTACGATGTCCACACTTGTTTAACCACTTGCTGACCGCCCACTACCTATGGGCGGCGGCAAAGTGGCATGCCCGGGACCATGTAACGCCGATGGGCATCGGGTACTGGGACTCTTCCGTGCCGGGGATCGCACGCTGTCATGCGCGCGCATCTACCGGCAATAGGCTCCGCCCACCTGCAACGGCAACCCGCCGGCCGTTCGGAAGCGCCGGCGGGTTGTTAAAGTGAACCTCCGGACTAAAAATCGACTCAAAGAAACACCAGGCCTTTTCAGTGTTGCTAACAGTTTCACAGCATTAGAACTTTGTTTCTCTTATACAAGCCTCATTTTTAGCTGCACAGAAGAAAACTGCCCGGGCTTTTTCCCCTGATGCTGTGCAAAGCATGATGGGATTTCTGATATTGTTGTTCTCGTTCTGCTGTTTTGGTGCAAATTTTCTTTTTTTACATTTTGAATTTGACATTTGAAGCCTAGTGTGTGCAGCTGGGAGGGGTAATCAGGACACAGGACAGTTGGAACTGTGTCTCATGCTTCCTGTCACCTCCTTTCAACCAAAAAGATGGCTGCCCCCATGACAAAGATGGCAGCCCCCATGAATCACAAACATTTGCCTGTTCTTTTAAAACAGGGTGGGTAAGAGATTATATTACCTATCTATTCTAATTAACATAACTAATGTAACTTGATGACAGTATGTTTGTTTAGGCTGAAGTTCCCCTTTAACCCCTCGATCGCCGCCCCCCTGTGTACTGTATACATCTATCCTCCTCTATAATCACCTGTCAATCACCCATCACCCCCTGTCACTGCTACCCATCAGATCAGACCCTAACCTGCCCCTTGCGGGCGTCTGATCACCCACCCACACCCTCAGATAGCCCGCAGACCTGCCGTCAGATCACCTCCCAAATGCATGGTTTACATCTGTTCTCTTCTCTAAACACCCATTAATCACCCATTAATCACCCAGTCACCACCTGTCACTGCTACCCATCAGATCAGACTCTAATCTGCCCCTTGTGGGCACCCAATCACCCGCCACACCCTCAAATAGCCCCCTAGACCCCCTCTGATTAACTTGCCAGTGCACTGCTTGCATATATTCTCACTTGTAATCACCTACTAATCACCTATCAATCACCCCGTCACCCCCTGTCACTGCTACCCATCAGTTTAGACCCTAATCTGCCCCTTGCGGGCACCCAATCACCCGCCCACACCCGCTCTGATCAACTCGCCAGTGCATTGCTTGCATATATTCTCGCTTGTAATCACCTACTGATCACCTATCAATCACCCCGTCACCCCGTCACTGCTACCTATCAGATTCGACCCTAATCTGCCCCTTGCGGGCACCCAATCACCCGCCCACACCCTCAGATAGCTCCCCAGACCCGCTCTGATAAACTTAGCAGTGCATTGCTTGCATATATTCTCCCTTGTAATCACCTACTGATCACCTATCAATCACCCAGTCACCACCTGTCACTGCTACCCATCAGATCAGACCCTAATCTACCCCTTGCGGGCACCCAATCATCCGCCCAAACCCTGAGATAGCCCCTGATCACCTCCCAAGTGCATTATTTACATCTTTTCTTCCATCTAATCACCCATCAATCCCCCCCTGTCACTGCTACCCATCATACCCATCAGATCAGACGCTCATCTGCCCCTTGCGGGCACCCAATGACCAGCCCACACCCTCAGATTGCCCTCAGATACCCCCGATCACCTCCCCAGTGCATTGCTTGCATCTATTCCCCCCTCTATTCACACCCTGAGATACGCATCAATCGGTGGGATAAATATCTCTGTAAATGGACAATTGTGTGTAAACAAATCAAAAAATTGTCATTTACAGAGATATTTCTCCTACCCAGCATGGGTATATGTAAAAATACACCGCAAAACACATTATACTACTTCTCCCGAGTACGGCGATACCACATATGTAGCACTTTTTTGCACCCTAACTGCGCTAAGGGGCCCAAAGTCCAATGAGTACCTTTAGGATTTCACAGGTCATTTTGAGACATTTGGTTTCAAGACTACTCCTCACGGTTTAGGGCCCCTAAAATGCCAGGGCAGTATAGGAACACCACAAATGACCCCATTATAGAAAGAAGACACCCCAAGGTATTCCGTTAGTAGGAGTATGGTGAGTTCATAATAGATTTTATTTTTTGTCACAAGTTTGTGAAAAAAAAACAATAAAAGTCAATTTCCGCTAACTTGTGACAAAAAATAAAATCTATTATGAACTCACCATACTCCTAACGAATACCTTGGGGTGTCTTCTTTCTAAAATGGGGTCATTTGTGGTGTTCCTATACTGCCCTGGCATTTTAGGGGCCCTAAACCGTGAGGAGTAGTCTTGAAACCAAATGTCTCAAAATGACCTGTGAAATCCTAAAGGTACTCATTGGACTTTGGGCCCCTTAGCGCAGTTAGGGTGCAAAAAAGTGCCACACATGTGGTATCGCCGTACTCAGGAGAAGTAGTATAATGTGTTTTGGGGTGTATTTTTACACATACTTATGCTGGGTGGGAGAAATCTCTCTGTAAAAAGGACAATTGTGTGTATAAAAAAAAAAAATAAAAAAAATCTCATTTACAGAGATATTTTTCCCACCCACGACGATACCACATGTGTGGCACTTTTTTGCAGCCTAGGTGCGCTAAGGGGCCCAAAGTCCTATGAGCACCTTTAGGCTTTACAGGGGTCCTTACAAATTAGCACCCCCCCCCCCAAAATGCCAGGACAGTAAACACACCCCACAAATGACCCCATTTTGGAAAGTAGACATCCCAAAGTATTCAAAGAGGGGCATCGTGAGTCCGTGGCAGATTTCATTTTTTTTTTGTCACAAGTCAGCAGAAATAGAAACTTTTTTTAATTTATTTTTTTGTCACAAAGTGTCATTTTCCGCTAACTTGTGACAAAAAAAATAAAACCTTCTATGAACTCACCATGCCTCTTAGTGAATACTTTGGGATGTCTTCTTTCCAAAATGGGGTCATTTGGGGGGTATTTGTACTATCCTGGAATTTTAGCACCTTATGAAACCTGCTCAGAAAGTCAGAGATGCTTCAAAATGGGAAAATTCACTTTTTGCACCATAGTTTGTAAACGCTATAACTTTTACCCAAACCAATAAATATACACTAATTGGATTAATTTTTTCTTTCAAAGACATGTAGCACAATAAATTTGGACAAAATGTATATAGAAATTTTACTTTTTTTGAAAATGTCAGTACAAAAAGTTAACTCATGTCTTTTTTGATGAATACTGTATAATCAAAATTAAAAATCACAGCAGCAATCAAATAGCACCAAAAGAAAGCTGTATTAGTGACAAGAAAAGGAGGTAAAATTAATTTAGGTGGTAGGTTGTATGACCGAGCAATAAACCGTTAAAGCTGCAGTGGTCTGAATAGAAAAAAAGTGTCTGGTTCTTAAGGGGTTTTATGACTGCAGTCCTTAAGTGGTTAATGAGCCTTGAAAGATGGGCCCCAGGCTGTGAGAGTCACAAGGTAAAGAGTGAACATTGGTGGACCCATCAAAGTTTTGCTGGAGGACCCCTATGATTTATAGTTATGTCCATCCCCCAAGGAGACACATATTTCACAAACAGAGGGAGCAGGCACATATGGGCAGAAGTCCTCATGCCCACCGCTTCCCGTTCTCCTCCGTCCCTCTCTGTTCCCTTGTAAAAGCCCCTGTAAGCTGCACTAGGTCGTGCCCCACTGCCTAAGTATTGACCCAGCTGCACTCATCCTTGATCGCTCTCTTGTGGCGGGAGCACTCTGCGCATGTATACCACAAGTCGTTACCTATTGCACATGCGCAGAAACAGATGCACACCGCCGGGCCAGCACTTGCGCAGCAGTGTGTGACCTGGCAAGACTTAGGCTTTTGTGTTTGGTAAGTTGAAGGAGTGGTGGGGGTGAGTTCCTGGTAATGGCAGCTCCGGTGGGAGTGGTGGGGGAGAGTTCCTGTTGGTGGCAGCTCCAGTAGGAGTGGTGGGGGTGAGTTCCTGGCGGTGGCAGCTCCGGTGGGAGTGGTGGGGGTGAGTTCCTGGTAGTGGTAGCTCCAGTGGGAGTGGTGGGGGTGAGTTTCTGGTGGTGGCAGCTCCGGTGAGAGTGGTGGGGGAGAGTTCCTGGTGGTGGCAGCTCCAGTGGGAGTGGTGGGGCGAGTTCCTGGTAGTGGCAGCTCCCGTGGGAGTGGTGGGGGCGAGTTCCTGTTGGTGGCAGCTCTGGTGGGAGTGGTGGGGGCGAGTTCCTGTTGGTGGCAGCTCCAGTGGGAGTGGTGGGGGTGAGTTCTTGGTGGTGGTAGTTCCGGTGGGAGTGGTGGGGGAGAGTTCCTGGTGGTGGCAGCTCCGGTGGGATTGGTGAGGGCGAGTTCCTGTTGGTGGCAGCTCCAGTGGGAGTGGTGAGGGCGAGTTCCTGTTGGTGGCAGCTCCAGTGGGAGTGAGTTCCTGGTGGTGGCAGCTCCGGTGGGAGTGGTGGGGGTGAGTTCCTGGTGGTGGCAGCTCCGGTGGGAGTGGTGGGGGTGAAGTCCTAGTGGTGGCAGCTCCAGTGGGAGTGTTGGGGGCAGTGGCGTATCTAGGCAAAATTGCGCCCATGGCAAACACTGAAATTGCGCCCCCCCCCCCCCATCATTTAGCGTGGGTATGGGGAGAAGAAAGGACGTACTGCGCATACACAGCGCAATATGTCTGGGTCTTTGCAGGTTATTATGCGAGTCACTTGGGTCAGCCAAAAGAACATCAATTACTGCATGAGAACAGCGGGTGACAGAGGGGAACGGAAAGTGGTATTAACTTATCTAACCTTACACTACCCACAACATATGCCTGCCTATTTAACCTTCTGCAAATGGTATCTAAAAAACTATCTTCCTTTAAGGGAACTTTACTAGTTGGACAGTAGTGGGTGAATGATTGATTAATCACTTAATATATGTAATGTTACCTTATATAACTTATTTTCACTGTGCAGCCAGATCGCTCTCTGTAGTGATGGGCTGGGCTGGGCTGGGCTGGCCACCTAGCTACTCTTCACACACACACACACACACACACACACACACACACACACACACACACACACACAGTCAGTGGTGTGCACTATGTGCACTCGCTGTCTGCGTCACCTGACCGCCTGCTGCACTGCAGTGCTACATACACGCACTGTCTGTCTCTCCTCCTCCTCTCCCAGCCACCCCATCAGCCCCAGCGGTATGGCAGCCAATCAGGAGGGGGATCGCACTCGCAGGGGATGACAGACAGATGCAGCAAGTCATTGGCACTAGCCTGGCCGCTGTTGCTATGGCGACCATCACGCTGGGAAGAAGAGCAGCAGGCAGCCAGCAGGGACAGAGGATCTGGTCTGGAGGCTTGAGCAGCTTTGCAGCCACAGCGCATGGAGGAGGAGGATTGCGACTGGCACTGTCTGGACTCTGGCAGCCGCAGCAAGTAGACTCCATGTGGTGCCCAGGTGCCGACATTACTATGGCAACCAGATGCTGGGGGCGGGCCGGCAGCGCAGCGGGGAGGATCAGACCGGCGGAAGTAAAGGAAAGCCCACACTGAAACAGTCCCGCTCGCTCGCCTCTCTCCTTCTGTGGCCGCCGGGCGGGCGGCACAATATACAAAACAGCGCTGGCGGTGAGCCAGCCCAGCTATTTGGGAGGGCGCATGACCACATCCATCATGCCAGCAGCACTCGGCGCAAGAAACATACTTAAAGGGGTGATGTAATGATTAATGGGGATGCGTCCCCCCCCCAGGTGAGGGGGAGGGGCGCCCATGGCAGGTGCCCTATGTGCACCCCTGTAGATACGCCCCTGGTTGGGGGTGAAGTCCTGGTGGTGGCAGCTCCAGTGGGAGTGGTGGGGGTGAGTTCCTGTTGGTGGCAGCTCCGGTGGGAGTGGTGGGGGTGAGTTCCTGTTGGTGGCAGCTCCAGTGTGAGTGGTGGGGGTGAAGTCCTAGTGGTGGCAGCTCCGGTGGGAGTGGTGGGGGTGAGTTCCTGTTGGTGGCAGCTCCGGTGGGAGTGGTGGGGGCGAGTTCCTAGTGGTGGCAGCTCCAGTGGGAGTGGTGGGGTGAGTTCCTGGTAGTGGCAGCTCCGGTGGGAGTGGTGGGGGTGAGTTCCTGGTGGTGGCAGCTCCGGTGGGAGTGGTGGCGGCGAGTTCCTGGTGGTGGCAGCTCCAGTGGGAGTGGTGAGGTGAGTTCCTGGTAGTGGCAGCTCCGGTGGGAGTAGTGGGGGCGAGTTCCTGTTGGTGGCAGCTCCGGTGGGAGTGGTGGGGGCGAGTTCCTGGAGTTGGCAGCTCCGGTGGGAGTGGTGGGGGTGAGTTCCTGTTGGTAGCAGCTCCCGTGGGAGTGGTGGGGGTGAAGTCCTAGTGGTGGCAGCTCCGGTGGGAGTGGTGGGGGTGAGTTCCTGTTGGTGGCAGCTCCGGTGGGAGTGGTGGGGGTGAGTTCCTGTTGGTGGCAGCTCCCGTGGGAGTGGTGGGGGTGAGTTCCTGTTGGTGGCAGCTCCAGTGGGAGTGATGGGGCCAAGTTCCTGGTGGTGGCAGCTCCGGGGCTCACCTGCACTTCCCTATTGTGTTACATGCTGGTTTGCGGGTCCTGAGCAGTAGCAGTGCTCGGGGCCCCCGCCTGTCATGTGCACTAGTGTTTGCATGACTTAGCGATTTCGATTTTAGATGTGAACAAAGCCTGACGCCAGCAGTTTTTGATTTTTTTGCACAATTTTTTGTCAGCGCCTCCTGGGGCTCACCTGCGTACTACACTTTTTTATAAAGTGCTTTTCTAAGCACTTTTGCAGAGCAATTCTGTTTTTTCACTTCCTGACGTTAGCCAGGAAGTGAACCTTTTTCACCTGGAATTGAAAAAAATATATTGTATTTATTTATGAAAGCGCTGGGGAAATTGCTATACAAAGCGCTGTATAATTTCCCTATACCTCAATTAAAGAGAAACTCCGACCAAGAATTGAACTTTATCCCAATCAGTAGCCGATACCCCCTTTTACATGAGAAATCTATTCCTTTTCCCAAACAGACCATCAGTGGGCTCTGTATGGCTGATATTGTGGTGAAACCCCCTCCCACAAGAAACTCTTGAGTAAGTACTCCTGGCAGTTTCCTGTCTGTGAAACTTGCTGCATTGTGGGGAAATAGCTGTTTACAGCTGTTTCCAACTGCCAAAACAGCAAGCAGCAGCTACATCACCTGCCAACAGTAAAAATGTCACCATGTGATAAATGTCAGAATGTAAATCAGGGAATTAAAAGATTTTACAATGGGCAAACACTGACTAAATCATTTATACATAATTATTGTAAAAATGAAGCACTTTTTTTATTACATTATTTTCACTGGAGTTCCTCTTTAACCACCCTGGCGTTCTGATTAAATCGCCAGGGTGGCTGCGGGAGGGTTTTTTTTAAATAAAAAAAAAACTATTTCATGCAGCCAACTGAAAGTTGGCTGCATGAAAGCCCACTAGAGGGCGCTCCGGAGGCGTTCTTCCGATCGCCTCCGGCGCCCAGAATAAACAAGGAAGGCCGCAATGAGCGGCCTTCCTTGTTTTGCTTACATCGTCGCCATAGCGACGAGCGGAGTGACGTCATCGACGTCAGCCGACGTCCTGACGTCAGCCGCCTCCGATCCAGCCCTTAGCGCTGGCCGGAACTTTTTGTTCCGGCTACGCTGGGCTCAGGCGGCTGGGGGGACCCTCTTTCGCCGCTGCTCGCGGCGGATCGCCGCAGAGCGGCGGCGATCAGGCAGCACACGCGGCTGGCAAAGTGGCGGCTGCGTGTGCTGCTTTTTATTTCATTAAAGTCGGCCCAGCAGGGCCTGAGCGGCAGCCGCTGGCGGTGTTGGACGAGCTGAGCTCGTCCAGACCGCTCAGCTGGTTAAGGCAAATCGCCTAGAAAATGGTACAGGCAGCACTTTGGTGAGCAGAACGGAATGGAAACGCTCAGATGTGAAAACTCTCATAGGGAATCATTGCACAAGTGCTTTTAGGGCGATTTTGCAAATCGCCGGTGCTTTAAAAAAAAAAAGAAAACAACAACAATGCCCTAGGTGTGAAGAAGCCCTTACAGGGGCTTTTACAAGAGAAGAGGTGAATGGATGGAGTGGTGGACATGAGGACTGCTGCCAACACATGCCTGCTCCCCCCATTTGTGCAATACAAATCAGCTTGGGGATCTTTTAAAGGGAACATGAAGTAAAGGGATATGGAAGCTGACATTTAGTTTTAAACAAAAGCAGGTGGCTGGAAGTTCTGCTGATTATTACTACTTAGTATTCATATAGCGCCAATATCTTCCACAGCACTGTACATAGTATATATTGTCTTGTCACTAACTGTCCCTCAGAGGTGCTCACAATCTAATCCCTGCCATAGTCCTATGTCCATCACAGTCTAGGGACATTTTTTTTTTTTAAGGGAAAGAATTTATTTGTAGGTTTTTGGGATGTGAGAGGAAACCAAAGTGCCCAAAAGAAACCCACAAAGTCATTTGAATTCTGTGCAGATAGTGCCCTGGCTGGAATTCGAACCAGGAACCCAGCGCAGGAAGGCTGAGTGCTGTCCACTATGCTGTTCTCTGCCTCTAATACTTTCAGCCATGGGCCTCAATTCACTAAGCTGTTTACACTAGTCTACTGTAATCCTATTGTCTAGTGCATCATACGCTTGATGAACTGATGCTGCGACCCATGGATATATAGATACGTTTTTTGGACTTGGGTTCAGTGACTTTTTTTTCCCAAAATTTTTTTTATTGAATTTTTCATTTTTGAAAGATACAATAAGGCTAACAGTATGGCCAAATGGTATCATAACAGACAACGAAACATTGATCAAATGTCATACAATAGGAGGGGTGATAAATGTAACATTGGTCAAGTATCATACGATGGAAGGGGTGATGACATAATCCTAACGTAAACAAGGGAATAATACATAATCAGAACATTTTTATAATAGTGTGACCCAGAGGACCATGTCCAGCTATCTGGGATCATTATATGGATGGGGAGAGGGGATAATCCCAGCTCCAGGCTGGGGGGAACTGTGGACCTTGGTGCCCATCGTCCAGTGATAGACGGGCGACCCAGAGGTCGCTATGGTAAGCTCAGCTGAAGAAAATGAATGTAAGAGGAAGAATCAGAAGGAAGAGAGCGGAAAGAGAGAGGAGAAGGAAAAAGAGAGGAAGGGAGAAAAAGGAAAAGAAGAGAAAGAAGAGGGCCGTCCTGCCTCATAGCCTCCTGATCAAAGAGGGGTTCAGTGACTTGAGTAGTCCGCACTTTTTGAATTTCTGACTTTGCAATTTTATGTTTTTCTTCCAGGTTGTACGTTGGTGTTGAGCGCACATATACAACGATTTATTTTTAGTCTACTGTAATGCTGGGCATACACGGTGCAATTCTGAGCCGGAATCGAGCCGCTGGCTCGATGCCAGTGCGCCCCCGCTCGTCCCCGCGGGCGCGTGGATTGATTCCAGTCACATCAAAAGGGAATTCACTAATAATTTCCGAAAGTTTTAGACCAGTTTTTAGACCTGGTCTAAAACATTCAGTAATTACACAATTCACAAAAGGCAAACAAGGAGTAACCACGCCCACTTTTTCTGACAGAGATCAGACCAGCTGATTCCTGTAGGTAAAGTAATTCTGTGAGGTATTTTAGACGTGAGGATGGAGCTTTTTTAATTGTAGTTTAATTGTATGCAGAGGAGAGCTCATCAAAGGAGAAGGATGTCAGTAATAGCTACTTGTATCTTTAGACCTCGTACGGTAATTAAACCTAATTACCAAATGGTTTAGACAAGGTCTAAAAACAGGTCTAAAACATTCGGTCATTATTAGTGAATTCCCTTTTGATTCGACTGATTGCTGGTTTACACCAAACGATCAGTAGACTAGTCTAAACTGCTTAGTGAATTGAAGCCAGTGTCCCTGAACAAGCATGCAGATCAGGCGTTTCTGACTGAAATATGACTAGTTCAGCTGCATGCTTGTTCCAGGTGAGAGATTCAGACACTGCTACAGCCAGAGACCAACAGGACTGCCAGGCAACTGGTATTGTTCAAAAGGAAATAGATCAGCCTCCATATCTCTCTTGCTTCAGGTTCCCTTTAAAGCGGGATTGTCACCATAAAAATCAAATTTCAACAGCAACTGGTCTGAGTGTATTAAGTGATAAATATGCTAATCCTGCATTCAAAACTTTTTCTGCTGTTATTGTCACGGACGGTTGCAGGGCCGGAGATGCGTCCTGGAACCGCCCGTGAAGAAAAAGCGATCGCACTCGATTCTCTGCATCGATTGCGCTTCAGATCAAGAGAATCTGGATTGATTGTGTAGGAGAGTCTGCAGTCTTTTCTCAGCAGAGAGATAGCATCAGCTTAACTGCAGGATGGCTCTTTTGATATGCTAATGAGCAGGAACAAACCAGTGCATTCAGCCAGCTAATCCCAGCAGGGGGCTATTCAAAGCACTGCTTTTTCCCCAGACTGGCCGGAGCCAGATAAACAAAATAAGAAAGCATGGGTGGTATGATTTCGTGTCGGTATACGAAAACCGTATATCGCACAGCTATGAAATTCATATCGTATTGTTCGGTAAAATCTGGGCATCGTGCTGATATGAAATTCATTGTGATAGTCCGTCCGGTTATTGAGGTATGACCATTCTCAAGAACTGGACCCGCTGCCCTAGCCATGTCTGATGTCATATTAATCTGTATTTTCCGACAAGTATGAATCGGTTATCCCCCTAAATATAACATGTATCATTTGCGAGGTACGGCAGTTTGTAAGTTTAAAACCTAATATCTCTCAGAGGGAATGAACTGTCATTGGTGGGTAACTCAGAGGGGGCCGGCATTGCCCCACCCCCAAACCAGCTTCATCAAAACCACATGGCTGGCAGGCGGGCTTTCGGTCCTCCAAATTCCACCTTCACGAAAGCACTCTGCCAGCCAGGGGACCATGTGGTTGGCCGCCATCTTGTCTGAGCTGAAACAAAGGACACATGGCTAGCGGCCATCTTGATCGGCCATCTTGTCTGAACTGAACAAAGGACATTTTCCATTTTGCTTGGATTTTACATTAAACTGAAACAAAGAACTTTGCGGAACTTGAAACCAAGGACTTGATGATTTTCCCACAAAAGGACATTTTCCATGAAACTAAGTATTTTTTCTCCCTTTCTTTTATTTTTCATACTGGCCATTAATGTTTCAATAATTGTTGATTTTAATAATTGTCTGTATATATTAATTATTTATATTGCTTTCAATAAACCAACGCTATCGTCATTTGTTGTTCCAGCTACCCTATTATTCAGCATACACAGAAACTGAACTCAGGTCTCTGAAGAGACGCTACTATTGTTGATAACTAGACAGAATACAGCGTGTTTTAACTGTTTTATTTGCAGGTCGAAAAATAGCCAGTTAGTGAGTTCCCCTGTCTCAGAAAACAGAGGTGGTGGCAGATACCCTGAAAAAGTGTGTAAAGTTGTAATTACCGTAGCTCACAGGCTCCATTCTGGTTTGTCTGCGGCCAATTCCCAATGGTTCCTACGCATTGATTGCGACCAGAGTTCGCACGATCCATGCGCTGGCACCGTTTGGAAGGCATTTCGCGGTCTGACCACTAGGGCTCCTGTGACAGTTATGATTCTCCAAATTGTCCAAAAGTTTTATCACATACTTTGGCACTGACTATTAAAGAGCCAGTGCTCCTAAACAGTTGCATGCTGGGGGTTCTTTTTATCTATAATATATTCCTCCTCTTCCATTTATTTCCCTGCCTAGCTAAAACACGATTCTCTCAGCCTTGCTTGTAAACACAAGTGAGCAGAGGACTCAGCGATTGGAGGAGAAAAGAAAAAAAGTAAAGGGCAGAAATGACATCCGGATTCAGCCTAAACTGTGGGCAAAAGACATGGTTCCCACCAGGAACAGAATTCTCTTTATTTACTATATAAAATTCACTGAAATCAAAACGTGGACAGTACAATACATGTGTTATGTAAGTAGATCAAGTATTTATCTACTTATATATGTGTTTTTTCCCTGGTATAGTATGGCTAATCCTACGGCTTTAACTCTGATGCTAGTTAAGTTCAGGGTTTACACAGGAGTAAACCTACAAATAATACGGCCTCCAGTAAATCTCTTATGGGAGCTCGATGCCCACAATCCCATTGTTCTCGCTCTTACTAGAACGACCCTTACAGCATTAAAAAAAAAAAAAATAATGTGCCCATCATGGATCTCCCCTCTCATAACACATGGCCAAAACAACACACGGTCTGGAGGCTGGACATTTGCATTAAAGGGAGGGCAGATGGATGGGTCTCCCATTTCATGTGTAGCCCCATCTTTCATGTGTAACATCCATATACATCTCTCCCTTGCATAGCAGATTCCCTTTTTCATCTGTTGCTCTCTATTTGCAGCCTCCTCTTTCATATGTAGCACCCCTATTTCAGGTATGGGTGCCCCCAGGAGCTACAACCCCCCCCCCCCCACCCCAAGGCCCTGGCCTGTGTGGCCCATCTAGAAATCCAGCCCTGGAGCCGACCAGTACTGCTCACCAACGCACTGCTGAGTCTGCGTTGCCTCTGTGTCCTCGGAAGCCCTACAATCGCATCAAATCACACCGGTACTGTGGCCAGTCTTATAGAGACTATTGGCCACTGCTAACTGCAGTAGGGCGGAGTACCGTGACACAACGTGTGTGCAAGGAGCCTAAAGGAACATGATGGTTTCGTGACAGACGTATTCTGTGCTGAGACAGCAGAGCTATATATCCTGCATCTGTTATATGTGTGCCATTACACTTATAGCCATTAGGATGTCATTTGCTTTATGTTTTGCTAGTGAAGTCCTTTCACTGCTCTCCACACACTTATTAATTTTTCAGCTGTTGGTTTAATCTTGCATTGGCACAAACATATGTCAGCCTCCTAGTGAGAAGGTTCCCTTGTTGTGAGCATATTGGGTAGAGCTTGCCACCTTCTGTACACACAAGATAGGATGGACTGAGGTTGCTTGATTGATGTTGCATAGAACAAAGAAACACACCGTTTAATGAAATTCACAGTCAACGGGACCTTTTAATTTTTCGCATCATTGATGTATCAAATCCAGCTATTTCACACAGCATAAGGAAATCATTCCAAGCCAGGTGTATTTGCTTAGCCATAGTTCGCTCTTTTACAGAGACATCTAGAATTAAGCTCCATTTAACCACTTATAACGGTACTTCTCTAAAGACCTGAAGAAGTTAGTCTGCAATCTGGACCTATACAAACTGCCCGGCTGTTCTTATAGTGCTGTATTGTAACTAAAAGATATCAGTTGCTGTCAGTTATAGCTGAGAAAGCAACCGACATGCCAGGTAATGTCCATGTTTCCCTATGGCTCATGTGGCCGATGTTAGTTTAACAGTGTGCTGAACAGGAAGCTGTTATGGGGTAATGGCCATTTTCAAAATGGAGGATGGAAAATTCTATTAATCACAGTGGACAAACAGGGCACTGGAGAGGAGAAAGAGATTGAGGAGTAGACTGCGAAGGAGGTAAGTATGACCTGTATGCTGCGCAAGAGAAAAGGGATGTGTGCTCAGACCAGTCAACTCCTGGCTAAATACTGGCTGCTCCAAGTCTGCTGACTAATTAAAATGGCAATGCGTTTGCATATTGCATTCGCCTCCTGGTAATGGCCATTTTCAAAATGGAGGATGGAGAATTCCATTAATCACAGTGGACAAACAGGACGCGGGAAAGGAGAAAGAGATTGAGCAGTAGACTACGCAGGAGGTAAGTATGACCTGTGTATGTTTATTTTGACTTTTAATTTTCAGTTCAGGTTTTCTTTAACCTATTTTGGTTCCTGGACGTAGAAACTACGTCCAGGAACCATGTGCGCTCCCGCGGCCGATCGCGCACGTGCATGTGTGTTCCCGGCCCGCAGTTCGTTAGCCAGGCAATCAGTGAATCGGGCTATGGTGCCTGATCACGGATTCCTCTCCCCCGCTGAAAAAGCGACAGCTTCTCTCGGAAGCTGCGCCTTTTCTGGCTGTTACCTCCCCCATGCGTCGCTCTAAGCGTTTGTTATGCTTAGAGTGTCGTCATGTAAACAAACTCATGGCCATCTTGTGGCCAAAAAGTAATACTACAACTAAAGTAAAAAAAAAATAAAACTAAACACACATTTACATTATAAAACTATAGTTTACATCCCACCCTCCCAAAACTACCCAAATAAAATGTTTAATATAAAAAAAAAACAAAAAACATTACAATAAAAAAAACAAAAACATGTAAATATTTACCTAAGGGTCTAAACTTTTTAAATATCAATGTAAAGATGATATATTTCTATTTTTTTTTTTATTTTAAACTTGTAAATAGTGATAGATGCAAAACGGAAAAAATGCACCTTTATTTCCAAATAAAATATTGTCGCCATATATTGTGATAGGGACATAATTTTAATGGTGTAATAACCGGGACATATAGGCAAATACAATACGTGAGTTTTAATTATGGAGGCATGTATTATTTTAAAACTATAATGGCTGAAAACTGAGAAATAATGTTTTTTTCCGTTTTTTTCTTATTCTTCCTGTTAAAATGCATTTACAGTAAAGTGGCTCTTAGCAAAATGTACCCCCCAAAGAAAGCCTAATTGGTGGCGGAAAAAAACAAGATATAGATCAGTTCATTGTGATAAGTAGTGATAAAGTTATAGGCTAATGAATGGGAGGTGAACATTTCTCAAGTGAAAACAACGGAACGCGAATGGGTTAAAGGATACCCGAAGTGATATAGGACATGATAAGGTAGACGTGTATGTGTATGTACAGTGCCTAGCACACAAATAACTATGCGGTGTTCCTTTTTTTGTTTCTCTGCCTAAAAGAGTTAAATATCAGGTATGCAAGTGGCTGACTCAGTCCTGACTCGGAATTTCTTATCAGTGAGGGTCACACTGTAGTCACTTCCAAGCTGAGTCAGGACTGAGTCAGCCACTTACATACCTGATATTTAACTCTTTCAGGCAGAGAAAGAAAAAAAAGGAACACAGCATAGTTATTTGTATGCTAGGCACTGTACATACACATGTCTATCTCATCATGTCACATGTCACTTCAGGTATCCTTTAATCTCTAGTTATCTGGCTCGCAGTCACTGCCATGTATCCACTTTTCTTATTTATCACTGCTTCAAACACAATAGGGGAATAATAGCTGAGCGAGTTGAACACCCCCTCCTACACTGCGCCCTGAGGCTGGAGCCTCTCTCACCTCTGCCCAGCCCTGTTGTAACCTGACACCCTTTCACACTGGTGGTTGTCCCACCATGTTGATTCAAATGCCATTTACAGCTCATGGTTTTTGCTCATGTACTACACTGGAAAATCCTTGAATAAATATAAGCAATAGCTGAAAGCCAAATTATGTCTTACCCCCAGTGACAGTGGAGGCTTGGAGGGGGAATAGAAATGACGCTCCCTGGACTTTTGCAGAAGCAGGGTGAGCCTTTTATCGGCTTCACCTTGCTACCAAATTTCCTGGCACCTTTATTACACGTATGCGTCACAGAGGAATGGTTCAGCCGAGACTTCACCCAATCCAAATCTCCCCTCTCCGCCAAGACTTCACCCAATCCAAACCTCTCCTCTCCCCTGAAACTTCACCCAATCTAAACCTCTCCTCTCTGCCAAAACTTCACCCAATCCAAACATCCCCTCTCCCCCGAGACTTCACCCAATCCAAACCTCTCCTCTCCCCTGAAACTTCACCCTATCTAAATTTAACGATTGGTGTCAGCACACAGAGAGAATCTGATTATTGGTGATCTGCAGTATCACCAACAATACAGATGTATACCTGATCATTGATGATCTGCAGAATCACCAATAATACAATTATGACTAACCTCTGGACACCTAAAAGAGTGTAAGTGTTTGGTGCAACTGTAGGCTATCTCCCGTGGGGCGGGAGACACAGATAACTTTGACCAGAGACCACATGAGGAGCAGGTGGCCCTTGGCTGTGCAGGAACTATCTCCTAAGAGAGGAGATGGGGACAATCTGGCAGCCAATGATTCCCTGGTAAACTGTGAATCAGACTGTACTGCAACCAGTGTACTCCAATGGGATAGAGGCCCCTGGCTGTACTGCAGGAAGGACTCTGAGGAGCAGGAGGTCCTTGCAGCTAACTGACACTTGGTGGAATAGTGTCACGGGTAGTACAGATAGACTGAGCACTCAAGGGGTGAGTGGCAGCCTGGAAGGTCGGGCAGGCCAGGTCGGCAACACAAGAGCAGATAAGGTACAGAGACAGAAGGCTGATTCGGTAACCGGGTACAGGCAGGGTTTGGCAACAGGTAGGCAGATATGCAGAGGTACCGAATCAGAAAGCAATAGAGAGGTCGACAGAGCAAATAGTCATAACAGAATAAAGCAGAGTCCTAGACTGGGGTGTGAGGTCCTTATTCTCTAGACTAGTTCCTGGGTGTTGACACCAACTCAGCAACGACACAGTAATCCTAAGCTTGGGTGTGAGGTCCTTGGTCACAACACCCCGGAGCTGGTCTAAAGAATAACACAGCAATGACACAGTAATCCTAAGCATGGGTGTGATGTCCTTGGTCTCAACACCCCGGAACTGGTATAAAGTATAACACAAGCGTAATCTGGCTAAGTGTGAACTCCCAGGTCCACCTGGTTCTAACACACTGTGGGATCTGACTGAGGTCTGAGTGCTCACACGTAAGTATTCGCAACGGCAGAGAGCAAGATCTATATATACTGCAGCGCTCCTCAGCGCCGCCCAGCGCCACTCAGCCAATCACTAACTGCGCTGGGCTCAGCTGATCGACCTGATCAGCTGATCCCTCTCCTACTGGCATAAAGGTCCTGCCTCCCCGCGCGTGCATAGCTCTACATCTGTGTGCACTTGAAGGCCCAGGCAAACCAGATGCATGCCGCTGTGCAGAAACCGCCGGTCTGAACGCGGAGACAGCCGCCCCGCCGCCAGAACGCGCGGCGGCATCTACGCAGTCCATTACACTAAACCTCTCCTCTCTGCCGAAACTTCACCCAATCCAAACATCCCCTCTCCCCCGAGACTCCACCCAATCCAAACCTCTCCTCTCCACCAAGAATTCATCTAATCTAAACCTCCCCTCCCCGCCAAGAATTCACCCAATCCAAACCTCCCCTCTCCGCCAAGAATTCACCCAATCCAAACCTCCCCTCTCCGCCAAGAATTCACCCAATCCAAACATCCCCTCTCCGCCTAGACTCCACCCAATCCAAACCTCCCCTCACCGCCGAGACTCCACCCAATCCAAACCTCCCCTCTCCGCCAAGAATTCACCCAATCCAAACCACCCCTCTCCTCCAAGACTTAACCCAATCCAAACCTCCCCTCTCCTCCAAGACTTCACCCAATCCAAACCTCCCCTCTCTCTCCTACTCTTATTCTCCGTGCCCCTTGCCTTCTCAGCTGTCCCTTTCTAGCAGTTTCATCCCACAGCCACTATACACTATTTGATAACCCTCATTGTGAGGACCTTAGAATATTACCACAGCAAGATGTGTGGAAAGTAAACCATCACTTTGCTATTTCCTATGATGGATTGAAAATACCTAAGATAAATAAATCTTTGAAGTGCTTATAAGTGCTTATGAACGCTATTCTTCAGGCATTAATAAAACCATTTTCTTCCAAATGTGGAACTTATGTAGAAACAATAGCACACTGCCATGAATGATGTATCTAGGGGGATTATGTCTACTCTTTTGTATTCAGTAGTTGTAATCTGGATCAGACAAGAAGCCTACTGATTTACTGTCTTTGGATTGTCTGCGCTACTTTCAATTCTAAGATTTCAAAATGGACATTGAATATTTTTAGATCCATATGCAAAGATAAATCCTACTTACCAACGATAAGCTCTTTTTCACTGCAAATCACAATCGTGCTGCGATTCTGATCGCCGCGCTGTAAAAAGGGAACATTCGCTGCCAAAATGCAATAAATGCAAAAGCATTGTGTACTTGGCCCTTTCACCAGCGATGAGATTTCCCAGTTATGGAAAGGGTCCCTTCTCTACCTATACCAGTCAGCAAACAAGCAGGGCCATAATTAGAGGGGAGAAGACCCTGCAAGCGAATGATTTGGAGGGGGGGGGGGTGCTGGAGTTGTGGGGGAGAGGGGCCCCAGGTACTAACCTTCTCTTCCTCCAATACAGGAAACTATACTTCAGATCGGGTGTTTTTGTGGCTACACTTGTTATAGGTGTTAAAGACAAACTTCTACTAAGAATTGAACTTTATCCCAATCAGTAGCTGATACCCCCTTTTACATGAGAAATCCATTCCTTTTCACAAACAGACCATCAGGGGGCACTGTATGGCTGATATTGTGGTGAAACCCCTCCCACAAGAGACAAGAAAAGTACGTACTCTTGGCAGATTCCTGTCTGTGAACCTTGCTGCATTGTGGGAAATAGCTGTTTACAGCTGTTTCCAACTGCTAAAAACGCATGCAGCAGCTACATCACCTGCCAACAGTAAAAATGTCACCATGTAATAAATGTCAGAATGTAAATCAGGGAGAGGGAAGATTTTACAATGGGCAAACACTGACTAAATCATTTATACATAATTATTGTAAAAATGAAGCACTATTTTCTTAGTTTTTCATCTCGGATCCTCTTTAAGAGGAACTCCAGTGAAAATAATGTAACAAGTAACTTGTCTATATATCTTATCTAAAGTTTAGATGGTTTACACAGCAAATCTAGCTGCAAACAGTTTTAATAGAATATGATTATTTATTCCTGTGATACAATGACAGCAGCCATGTTGTTTTTAAACATTACACAGAGGCAGGCTTATCTGTATCTTGAGCCATCAGCCTAATCCCCCCTCCTCCCCTCTGCCTCTGAAATCAATGGCTAGTAATACCTCCCCCTCCTCCTGCCTAGACTGAGCTCCCATGAGCCCTTGCTACTGCCAAGGCTCTCTGAAAATGTGGGTGTGGCTTTTTAGTTTATAGGGAATTAGAGTAGTACAACAAAAACAAAAAAAGTATTTGGCTTGAGGAATGCCCTATAAACAATAGGAAAGGAACACAATTATGCAATGTGTAAAAGTTCACCTCGGATCCACTTTAAGATCATGATTGCCACACTTGTTTTATGACTCCTGGGAAATGGGCCATGAAAGGTACCATGAGGAGGGAAGGGGTGTGACCATTGGGAGGGTATCATCAGGAGCGTAACTAGAAATCACTGGGCACCCCTGCAAAACTGGATTGAGCCCCTCCCTCCTCTGCACAGGTAAACGAAGAACCAATGTTATTCCAATGGCTAGTGCACACTTGAATGTGTTTTCCCCATGGGGAAAATGCCTGCAGTGCTTCACTGCTGTCTGTTTTTAGCTGCATCAATTACATTAGCTTCTGTGATATGTGTAAGTTTTCTGTATGTGTTTTCTGCACACCATGTAAGTCTATGTGTGAAAACATGCAGACGAGTGTGCTGCCAGCCTCAGCTTATTACACTCACTCTGTCCATCTCTGATGAAGCAGTAAAAGTTTTGCTGGGGGGCCCTTTGAATTGTAGTTACTCCACTGCAAACAAGCAACCATCTCTTGGTTATAACCACTTAATTTTGCAACCTAGTTCTTTTTTAGTGCTGCTGGTGTTCCAGCTTGTTGCGAGCGTCTTGAGTGCAGGAGGTGAGTGAATGATAGTTTGTATATACCGTATATACTCGCAAGCAAGCCGAATTTTTGACCCCCAAAGTTGGGGGGGGGGTCATGCGAGTCATGTTAATCCCCTCTCGCCCCATCGCCCCCCCCCCCCCCCCCGCCGCTGCTATTATCTTACCCGGCGGCTTCTATTCGCCTCTCCGTCTGCTCGTCCGTGTAAATAATTGACACATCGCCGCTACAGGAAGCCACTCTCTCTACGGCTTCCTCCGTCATCACACAGCAGCCACCGTGGGGCGAGCTGCTGTAAATTATTTACACGGCCGAGCAGACAGAGAGGGCAATGGAGGAAGCCGCTGGGTAAGCGAATAGCAGCGGCGGCGGGGCACTAAATACACATACTGGGGCGATATACTGGGCACTATCTACCTACACTGAGCACTACCTACCTATACTGAGCACTATACTAGCTATACTGGGCACTGTCTACTTATACTGAGCACTATACTAGCTATACTGGGCACTATGCTAGCTATACTGGGCACTGTCTACTTATACTGAGCACTATACTAGCTATACTGGGCACTATGCTAGCTATACTGGGGCACTATACTAGCTATACTGGGCACTGTCTACTTATACTGAGCACTATACTAGCTATACTGGGCACTATGCTAGCTATACTGGGACACTATACTAGCTATACTGGGGCACTATGCTAGCTATACTGGGGTACTATACTAGCTATACTGGGGCACTATACACTAGCTATACTGAGCACTATACTAGCTATACTGGGGCACTATACTAGCTATACTAGGCACTTTACTAGCTATACTGGGCACTACCTACCTATACTGAGCACTATACTAGGTATACTGGGCACGATACTAGCTATACTGGGCACGATACTAGCTATATTGAGCACTATACTAGCTATACTGGGACACACTGGGGGGGGGGATCATGCGGCCAGCATTTCCTACCCCCGACTTATATGAGGGTCAATCATTTTTTCAGGTAAAAGTTGGGGGGTCGGCTTATATGCGGGTCGGCTTGCTTGCGAGTATATACGGTACATAATCACATTTGCGCAAAAACTGCAGCAAACAGTGCGATTGAGCTTAGGTTAAATTGCAATGGTGCGAAAGGGGCACAGCAAATATAGTGTTAATCATGGTGCCCCTGCGATTTTACGATCGCTGGAAAACCGTTTTTTGGATCATATGCGGACTCTTATCTCTCAGCAAAACATTTCCCTGGCATGTAGATTTTCACTAATTCAGAAAAGGAAATAAACTGAGCTAACAAAGCCAGCAGCTGCTGATCAATGAACTGGCAGCTGGTTAATTAATCAGCAGCTAACAACTTTGATAGGCTAAACGTAATTCCCCATCTGGGCCAGTATAAAGGTGCGTGGTGAGGGAATTGTTAGCATGAACCAACTAGTACAGTGTGCTTCTGTTAATCAAAATTGTATATATTGCACAATGTACTGGTATCTGCTACAGAGGATTGTGGTGCTATATAAATTACTTTTTGCCAGCTTAAAGCTAGAACAACTAGAATATTTAGAGAGACTGGAATAAAAGATACCCTCCTATATACAGGGCCGGTGCTAACATAGACCCCTGGGCAATAACCCAGCATGACCCTAAGCTCCTTAGTGACCCACAAGTCAGGGACTGTAGAAGGCCACAAGTTTACTATCAGTACAGTATAAAAATATAAGGGGCCCTACATTCATTTTTTCCCAGGACCCCATTTTACCAAATGGTAATAAATACCCTGTTTTGTTAAAGCAGTAGGGTCAGCCATACTATGCCAGGGGGAACAAAAACACATATATAAGTAGATAAATACTTGATCTACTTACATAACACATGTATTTTACTGTCCACATTTTGATTACAGTGGGAAGAGAATTCTGTTCCTGGTGGGAACAATGTCTTTTGCCTACAGTTTGAGGCTAAATACTGATGTCATTTCTCCCCTTAACCTTTTTTTTTCTTTTCTCCTCCAATTGCTGAGTCACCTCAGCCTTGCTTGTAAACACAAGTGAGCAGAGGATCGTGTTTCAGCTAGGCAGGGAAATAAATGGAAAAGGAGGAATGTATTCTAGATAAAAAGACCCCTAACATGCAACTGTTTGGCAATGGCTATTAAAGGGCCAGTGCTTCAAAAGTATGTGATAACTCCAAACCAGAACAGCAGAAAATGTTTTGAAAATTTTTGAATGCAGGATTAGCATCTTTATCAATTAATTCACTCAGACCAGTTGCTGTTGAAATTTGATTTTTATGGTGACAATACCGCTTTAAAGAGTTAGTGACATATAGTACAATGCAGCAAATTATTCAGGATACACACTTTTATGGAAAAGTTTCTGGTTTCAGCAGAAGAAACACTTCCTATATCTATATATTGGTATGTAACCCGACTCCCCCCAGTGATGCTTAGCCTAGGCTGATTAGACATGGGCAATTCTCACCCCCAGAGAATTTTGAGAGACCAGGTGCATCTTCTACTGGTTTTAGAACACTCAGGAAAAAAAGATTCCGCTGGGATCACCTGTTCGAATAGTGTTGTCGTTGTCCGGGTTTCCTTACTCGGAAACTCGGATAATGCCATCCAAAACAGTTCAGCACCTTTATGTTTGGAGAGAGTCAAGGAAGTGACATCAATGCTTTCTCCATCCGACTCGGAAGGAAGAAACATCAGAGTCACGCGGGGCGCGGACTCTCTCCAAACAGGTCCGAACAGCTTTAGGTTTCTGAATAAGTAAACCCAGATTCAAACATCAACAATACAAATTATGCAGGGAGAAAGGTCTGTTCTTTTAGGCAGTTAAAATTGGACAGAACCGACAGGTTTTCTTTGCTTCAACGGCATTTCCTGAACAGCAGTTTAGCTGCCAAAATAGTAATATACCAACCAGCCTCCCTACTCACTTGCACACTATTTTGTCAGTTAGGCAGGGAACACACTCAGGGGCGTAGCAATAGGGGTTGCAGAGGTAGCGACCGCATCGGGGCCCTTGGGCCAGAGGGGCCCCGAAGGACCCTCCCTCAACTACAGTATTAGCTCTCTATTGGTCCTGTGCTCATAATAATCACTTCTATAGATACTTTGAATAGTAGGGATCATTAACAAACTGTTCCCCATCCCCTGCTTGCACCTCTGACACTGTAGTTGCCATTGGCAGGTTTTGGTGCGCCGTATCAATTGTTATGTATAGAGTGCTTGGGGGGCCCCATTGTAAAACTTGCATCAGGGCCCACCACTCCTTAGCTACGCCACTGAACACACTTGACTGTTTTCGTGCGCGTTTTCTGCACAGAAAAACTGAGAACTCATGTTAATCAATATGTTGTTCGCGCGCAGAAAAAAAACCTGACATTCTGCATCCTGATTCTGCACATTTGATCAGTTTTCTCTATCAACTACATCAGCTGCTGTGAAAAAACGTGCGCTTTTTCCTGCCTAGAAACACACTTGGTGTGCAGAAAAATGTATGCAGGAAAATGCGGGCAGAAAACTGAAAGACAAGTGTGTTCCCTGTGACTTTGTTTTCAACCGCATTTCCTGAACAGCAGTTGCAAAGAAAACCCTGAGAATCCCCCATGAGGAAATGGACTGGCCCAAAACCTGTCGGTTCTCTCAGATTTTAACTGCCTACTTTTTTTTTTTGCGATAGTGGTCCTTTTAAAGAGGAACTCCAGTGTAAAATATTGTAATAAAAAAAGTGTTTCATTTTTACAATAATTATGTATAAATGATTTAGTCAGTGTTTGCCTATTGTAAAAGCTTTTAAATCCCTGATTTATATTCTGACATTTATCACATGGTGACATTTTTACTGCTGGCAAGTGATGTAGCTGCTGCTTGCCGTTTTGGCAGTTGGAAACAGCTGTAAACAGCCATTTCCCACGATGCAACAGGGTTCACAGACAGGAAACTGCCAGAAGTACCACGGTCCTCAGAGTTTCTTGTGGGAGGGGTTTCACCACAATATCACTCATACAGCGCCCCCTGATGGTCTGTTTGTGAAAAGGAATAGATTTCTCATGTAAAAGGGGGTATCAGCTACTGATTGGGATAAAGTTCAATTCTTGGTCGGAGTTACTCTTTAAGAAAAAGATAACAGAACAAAGCAACTGTTACAAAATTGGAAAATAAGATCCAGTACCAAACAGTAATTATAACAAATAGGGCAAAAGTACCAACATCATAACACATTGACCATCAAGCCCACCTAAAAATTATACCGTATTGAGTTTTGGGGAAACAAGCTAAGTAAAGCCAAGAAAGAAACTAGACAAAATAGCAATCTTGCAATGCTGTAGGAGGCCACCTCAAACCCACAGATTATCAGTAGCATATCGGTATTCATCCAGTTTATTGGACCTATGTTGAAGGATCTAAAGTATTAGTAGTAACCACTTCCCTCAGTAAGGAGACATTCTTATAGACTACATTCCTCATGGAGACCACTTTATCCTCTGGTCTGGAAGACTTTGACTAATAAAGATAGGGACACCAAGAGCCAAATATAGTGTACTATGTACAGGTAATATGGGATGAAGTTGATTGAAAAAATACAAATATACTCACAAAGCAGGGTTACCTACAAGGCAACCACTGTAATAGCAGGTGGGGGGATTAGACCTGACCCCACTCAGGATTAACAAGTCGTTCTCCGTAGATTAGGAAAAAAGGGGATGACACCCCTCCACCAGGGGTGGACTTACAACAATATAACAGGGATACAGAGGCGCTAGAAGAATAAAAATGTCTAAAATGTTTAAAATTTGTGGAGACAGTGGTGGACTTCTCTCCTCCAAACAGACACAAGATATGCCAACAAAGTTTAGCAGAACAATATTTACATACACCGGGGAAAATGCAATGCGTTTCACAGGTATGACCCTGCTTCATCGGGCAATAGGTTGGAGTAGGTACAGTGCAGGTCTGTAGATGGCCCAAGCACCCCTGTGAAACGTACCTGCAAAACGCGTTGCATTTTCCTCTGGAGTATGTAAATAAATTTGTTCTGCTAAACTTGGTTGGTATATCTTGTGTCTGTTTGGAGGCGGTAAGTCCACCACTGCCTCCACAACATTTAAACTTTTTAGACATTTGTATTCTTCTGGCTCCTCTGTATCCCTGTTACATTGTTCCAGGCAAGGGGGGATACAGTCAGTGAATTGCTATGGTTTTTCCAGCCAAAAATAAAGATTCTTTCAGAAAAATACTTTTGGATGAGGAAGCCTTCTCTCGCCACCAAAGTCTAAACTGACAGATCAAAGGAGTAAAGTCAATGAGAATCTCAATGAATTGCGACGGTAGTGTAGTAACCGCTTTCCAAAAAGTGTGGATAACTGGACAAGACCAGATCATATGGTTGAAATTGGCAGTATCTAAATACAACGTGTAAGCGCAGTTCATTAGCACGCCAGTGATCAAATGCAACGCATTGTGCAATCAGCAACATGCCGTAACGACAATTGTTTGGGGGCCGTCCCGGGTCCCTCTTTCTGAAGGCGTGTGGTGGGACCCTGCATGGCCAACGAAACAACTGTCAGCACTACAAGTGGCTGATTGCACGATAAATGTGCGTTGCATTTAATTACTGGTGTGCTGATGAACTATGCTTAGATGTTGGATTGAGCGACATTGCCTATGTCGTATCATCAAGCACCCAGAACTAGATGGTGTGCCTGCTTCACTGTCCGCATAGATGACTACGTGGGCACTGTGAAGAGTGGGACAGCTTCATTTTAGTCTAGAATGAGAAATATATTATTCTGGCCTGGATTTACATCACAGGAGCCTATAGGCGCCCTAGACTTTGCCCTCCATGAATCTACAAACTGCACCGAACTGCACCACAACTGTACTGGCTGTCCCATGGTGAGAGAAGTGAGCCGCCTCTCTATCAGGCAGCCGTAGGCGGAAGCGGGAAAAAAGGGCGCAGGCAGCTAGTGGACAAAAAGGGCGCCGCCATTCACTCTCATAATAAATAACGTTTAATGGGCGCCGAGCAGGAAAAAAGGGCGCCGGAGATAAATAAACGTTTACAAACGGCGCCCAGAGATTTTTAATGATTTATAAGTGTGCTTGTGGTGATTTACGTTTATAAAATGCACCCGTGCCGAATAACGTTTATAAAAATACTAAACATATTTATCTAATTTAACTAATTAAAACATTATTTAAAGTTTTATCCCTTACTGTTTGTAAAACATTATTATTCACAAAATAAAGCGATCAGTACGTAACGTAAATTGCAAAATATTTTTTGCAGCCACAATTAGTAAAACATTATTATCCACATAATAAAGTGATCAGTAAGGGGTGTCTTAGGGTTAGGCACCACCAGGGGGGTCTTAGGGTTAGGCACCACCAGGGGGGTCTTAGGGTTAGGCACCACCAGGGGGGTCTTAGGGTTAGGGGTTAGGGATAGGTACAGGGAGGGTTCTGTGTGAGAGTAGGCTTAGGTATAGTTTTGGTAAAATTTTAGTAATACTTACTAATGTATTACAGCACTTATTATGAACGTAGTTATATTTATATCATCGTTATAAAGAATATTTTCAGATTTTATTATAAAAACAAACCATAAATGAAGGTTATTCACAATAATATACAATTATAACAATTAAACATATATTATCGTTTTTTTAATAAACGTAATTATAAGTTTCACTTTTGAAACAGGGAAGATTAACGTTTTCACAATTGCCGATTTCATACACATTATTTAATGATTTATAATTTTGTAAAACATTATTTGTAAACGAAATATAGCACACTATTTTTATAAACGCTATTAATGATTAATTATTAATTCGCGTTTACACCCCGCGCCCTTTTTGTCCGGGCGCCCTTTTTGTACGTACGCGCCGTAGGCACGTGCCTACAGGGCCTTATGGTAAATCTTTCCCTGATATTAGTGATAGAATCAGAATCACGCAGCTCTGTTATCCATTATTCACTTTGTTATGAGAGTCTAAGCTATCACACCGTCCTTTGAAATGTAATTAAAAGAAAATCTTCTGCCTTGGCCGCACAGTGGCTTTTTTGTATTTACACAGCGTCCCGTGGTATAAGAGCTGCTATTACGCAAAATACAAACTCACTTCGCTATGTGGGGAAAAGCGAAAGGATAACTTTAAGAATATCTTCCTATTTCTAGACCATTTCTATGTTTATTAATTCTTAGCATTAGTTATGCCACTTATGGAAGTCATGCAGAAAAATCGGCATACACATTAATCCTGTTTCCTGCGTCCCTCGGGGGCTCTGTAGGATTACTTACCATAAACCGATGACTTTGTGACATCTTGATTTATTTTTCATGTTGCCGGTTATCAGAAGGAAAGTGGGGTAGAAAATGCTTTCAAAGTGAGGAAAGTGCTGATCTCCTTAGTCAGGGTAGCGGATAATCAGCACTAGCAGCCTGAATTCTATCAGCCTGTTTCGGAGATAACCCAATAATTGAGCAGGACTGGAAGGCCAAGCGCTATCTCGCTCTCCAAGACGCCCCGGTATGCATACATCTATTTATTTGCTTGCTGCCAGGCCCTGTCACATCTCCACATGTTGCCGAGTGTTTGCTGCCCCGCTGGCTCCAGCTTGGCTGGGAGACACGCTCGTAATTGTCAAGTTTTTAAATCTTCTAAAGCAATTACGGCTGCTCTGCATGGATTTTCTGGGTTTTCTCAGAAATATACTGGAACTGGGAAAGTGCCTGCCTTGTACCTTCAGAATCAAGCAGTAAAAAAGGGTTTAAAAGGTTTGTGCACTTATATTTAATTGTGGTTACAATTATTATTTAGTATTTATATAGCGTTATAGGGTATATTGTCTGGTCATAAAGCGGATCCGAGATGAAAAACTAACTAACAAGTAACTTGTCGGTATATCAATTAATTTGTCTATAGATTTGCTGTGTAAACTAAGTTTAGATAGTTTACACAGCAAATCTAGCTGCAAACAGCTTAAAGGAAAGGTTCAGGGAGGGTGGGTAAAAAATAAAAATCAATTTCCACTTACCTGGGGCTTCCTCCAGCCCGTGGCAGGCAGGAGGTGCCCTTGCCGCTGCTCCGCAGGCTCCCGGTGGTCTCCGGTGGCCGACCCGACCTGGCCAGGCCGGCTGCCAGGTCAGGCTCTTCTGCGCTCCAAGGCCCGGAACTTCTGCGTCCCACGCCGGCGCTCTGACGTCATCGGACGTCCTCTGGGCTCTACTGCGCATGCGCAGAACTACTGCGCATGCGCAGTAGAGCCCGGAGGACGTCTGATGACGTCAGCGCGCCGGCGTGGGACGCAGAAGTTCCGGGCCTTGGAGCGCAGAAGTGCCCCTACCTGGCAGCCGGCCTGGCCAGGTCGGGACGGCCACCGGAGACCACCGGGAGCCTGCGGAGCGGCGGCGAGGGCACCTCCTGCCTGCCACGGGCTGGAGGAAGCCCCAGGTAAGTGGAAATTGATTTTTATTTTTTACCCACCCTCCCTGAACCTTCCCTTTAAACAGAATATGATTTTTTTCTTCCTGTGATACAATGAGGGCAGCCATGTTGTTTGTAAACATTACACAAAGGCAAGCTTATCTGCATCTCCAGCCCTCAGCCTGTGAAAACCTAATTCCTCCTCCGCCCTCCTCCCCTCTGCCTCTGAAATCTCTGGCTAGTAACACCTCCTCCTCCTCCTGCCCAGACTGAGCTCCCATAAGCCCTTGCTACTGTCTGAAAAAGTCAAAGCACTCTGAGAAGCTGTAGGCGAGGCTTGTTTAGTTTATAGGGAATTAGAGTATTAAAAGAAAACAAAAAAGTATTTGGCTTGAGGAATGCCCTATAAACTATATGAAAGGAACCCAATTATGCAATGAGTAAAAGTTTATCTCGGATCCACTTTAAAGCAAACCTCAGATGGGGACAACTAAAAAAAGATACATACCTGGGGCTTCCTCCATCCCCCTCCAGGCTTAAAGCTTGCACGCTATCCTTCTCCGCCTCCCCGTTTGTCCACCAGAAAGTCCTCCGATCCGGGGCCAATTGCATATGCACAGCCTGGCCATGCACTCACCTGTCTCACACCCGTCGCCGGGAGCGATAGCGCAGGATACTCCCAGCAACAGGAGCAAGACTGTTGCGCCCTTGGCTGGACTGCGGCGACTTGACAACTTACCGGGCCCAGTTGCAGACAAACGAAGAACAAAAACAATGGCATTACATGCAGCCAACTGGAAGAGTTTGGTAACACTGTAGAGGTCACGTCTGACAAGTGGCGTCTTTACCTGGTAGCGAAAAACTGTCTTATGTAGAGGTCAGCAACTGATGCAACTCCATAGGGAAACCTTTCAGCTGTTTGTGGAAAACAGGCCCATTTAGCAGTGGCTCTCAACCTCTGTTGTGACACTCCACAATAGAGCTTCTATTGTTAAGGTGACCTTACACCACAATATCATTTCTACAGTTAAGGGGATAAGGAAAAAACAGCGCAGCCATAGGCACTTATTGTAAAAGCTGCAAGGCACTTATTATAAAAGCTGCGATTTTCGGCAAAGGAAGAACATTTGGTTGCACGTTGTTGCCCACTACCAGGCCCCTCCCGGCACAGAAATTTACCTTCTTTGCCACAAATCGTGGCTTTTACAACAGCCGCGATATAAAGGTAAATTTCTGCACCGGTAGGCACCTGGTAGCGGGCCCCGCCGTGCAACTAAACTGTCTTCCTTTGCCGCAAATCACAATGTGGTGGGACAATGCAATTCGATGTGTTTCGTGAACATTACAGTACAGTTCACATCTTCAGGAGTACAGTACATTATCCCAGAAAGGGCTTCACTCAAAAGATTCACGTATTTCATATACTGTATTAGTGACAGTGCAGCAAAGTTAGCATCGCTGCATTTTCTCAGATTCCAGCCGTTTTTGTCTTTGCTAAAAGCTTGGCATGGATCGAGGGCTCCAGCGTGCGTTAATGAATAGGTTTGTTTATCATGTCACTTCAGATTTAACTTAAAACCCCTATACAAAAGTTATATAATGACTGCTATAGGTCAGTGTGAATAAAAACCATGACACATTTCAGCGATGAAACATACTTTTCCAGAGAAACACTGAATTCTAGGCACAATTTTCAGCAGATTCGAGCAAACGCTGACAGAACGATCGATTTCCGTTCGAAATCAATCGTTCCCGTCGATTCCCGTCGAGCCGTCCGTGCGGAAGATTTTGCTCGATTGCCGGCGGGTCGGAAGTGCGTCGATAGCGGCGTTCGAATCCCCGGCGACCGACGCTAGCGGCAATAACTTAACTGCTCCACCGGCGCAATTCCCCTTGTCTTCGGGTTCCGGCTGGCTTCACTTCCTTTCCCGGCAGGAAGTTTAAACAGTAGAGCGCCTTCTACTGTTCCCCCGGCAGGAAGTTCATTGAAACTGGAGCCGAGCGCGGAGAAGAAGACAGCGGAGACCGGGGGACTCGCGCCGGTCGGATCAGGTAATGTATGCGGGGGGAGGGGGGGGGGCGACAGCTTCACAGATGGTGAATCGATTTAATGCTGAAATAGATTCACAATCTGTTTGCAGTAAAGGCAGCCATACGATCCCTCTCTGATCAGATTCGATCAGAGAGGGATCTATCTGTTGGTCGATCTGATGGAAAAATCGGCCAGTGTATGGCCACCTTTAGACAGTTGAGATAAGAAACAGCAGGGCCGATTCTAGTAACAATGGGGCCCCCGGGCAAAATTAACCCCAGGGCCCCCCAATAAACACCCCCAATACAAAAATCGGCTAGTAGGGACCCTTTATTGCAGCCAAATTTCCACCAAAGGACCCTGAAGATGGGGCTGACACCAACTAGCTCACCTGAAAACTCTGTAGGGGCATCGAGGAACAACAGTTAAGTTGGGGGGGGGGGGGGGGAGACACCTTGGGGGCCCCTACAGGTTCTGGGGCCCTAGGGCAATTGCCCCCTTTGCCTCTATGGTAGTGCCATCCCTGAGAAACAGAGCTCTCTACAACCTTGAAAGTCGTGGAGCTCAATGGCAATTTGCATAGATGACAACTGGAGTTTCTTAACTCTTCTTGTACTGGAAACAATTAGACTTGTCTCTGATCCTAATGCTTTTATTTCTTAGCTGTACAACACATACAAAACATACAAAACATTATATCATACGTTTTTTTTCACTTCAGTGTCTCTTAAAAATCTATTCGGAATGAGAGCTGAAATCATTTCTATAGCAATGGCTTTAGTAACACTCCTGCTGTGCCCTCTTGCTAGGCAATATATAGCCAGGGTCATGAAACTGACACCTTCCGGCATCCCAGCCTGTGAGTCACCTACAGAAACAGAAAGGCCTGCAGGAAATTACCGCTGAGTCCTCCACAGAGGAAAGGTTCTCCCTCTGGAGAGTTGCGGTCTTCACTTGGATATTCTGAGAAAAGGTCAATTTGGCATTTGTTGAAGCCATTCTGCGCAGAGCAGACCAGACTGGAGCCTCCGGGATCTCACAGCGTATCCCGGCTGCAATTGTAAGTCTGGTGTGATTTGTGTTGACACATCTGAGCGTTTATTATATATGTTACGGCCAGAACCCGAAGTTTGGCCACTTCTAGTTCTGGCCGGCCACTTCGGGTTCTGGCCGGCCAATGCGCGAAGTGGCCGCTGCGCTGCGGCCAATGTTAGAAATGGATTGATTCCTCTCAGGTTAATGTATCTTCTGGCCGCAGCGCAGCGGCCAAACGTATCACAACTTTAGTGAATTTATTGCAATTCAGCCGGCGGCAATGTAACAATTCAAGCCGCCGGCTTTTTCTCTGCGCCTCTCTCTCCTTCCCCCCCCCCCCCCCTCGCTCCTCTTCTATGGGCAGCCGGCGGGGACATTCGTGTCCCCGAGAGTCGTTCGTGGCGCCAGGGCAGCAGAGCGGGGAGGCTGCAGACATTGCTTCTGCCAGCACCCGCTCTGCAAGAACGGCAGGATTCCCCTGCCGCGACGAACGACTCCAGCTGCCACTCGTGTCCCCGCCGGCTGCCCATAGAAGAGGAGCGAGAGGGGGGGGGGGGGGGGGGGGAAGGAGAGAGAGAGGCGCAGAGAAAAAGCCGGCGGCTTGAATTGTTACATTGCCGCCGGCTGAATTGCAATAAATTCACTAAGTTGTGATACGTTTGGCCGCTGCGCTGCGGCCAGAAGATACATTAACCTGAGAGGAATCAATCCATTTCTAACATTGGCCGCAGCGCAGCGGCCACTTCGCGCATTGGCCGGCCAGAACCCGAAGTGGCCGGCCAGAACTAGAAGTGGCCAAACTTCGGGTTCTGGCCGTAACATATACACAGAGCTTTATCCCTGCAGTGCAAAGAAGCTATGAACAGCCTAATATTGCTATGAAACCATTTTAACTCCTTAGCGAAAGGCACCTAGGGGTATGTTCATCAAAGGGACTTATTTATGTCGCGCTACACGAAGATGGGTATGAACCTTTTCCTCTGCAGAAAGCCAGTGCTCAGCGTGGGCCAGCCCACACATACAACACATGACTAATTATGGAACGTGGGATCACTTTAGTACCTATATGCTTTGAGATCTTCCTTACCGATGCCTCTGACCCATTACTCAATGTGGATAACTGGCAACTATTTTCAGCCAATCATATTGACTTATTACTGCTACCGGTTTTCCAATCAAGACTTCCGGGCCATCCAGCAGTTTACAGTAAAATGCAGAAAAGTTAAAACACAGCTGAACCCAAACTTGTTGATTAATGTACAATGCAAACATGCAAAGGTGCTCATATCTGCTCAGACTGAGACTTTACTGCCTGATGAAGCAGGTTGTAGCCTGTGAAACGCGTTGCAAACCTGAGTAATTTTTTATTAAATGATATTTAGTAAAATACAGAGTCTACTTTGGAGAGGTAAGCCCACCATTACCTCATTTTTTAAATAGTTATTAATGGTTTTATCCTCATCTTGTGCCTCTGTTTACAATTGTTTTATTTCTGAGTCCACCCTTGGTGGAGGGGTGCTAAACCTTTTTCCCACCTCTTACGTAGAGCAACATTTTAACCCGAGTGGGATCGGGTCATAATCTCCCTGCCTGCTGTTACAAATCTGGGCCCGCCACCAGGCAACCACTGCGAGTATATTACACACACATACCTTGAATTGATGTATTGCACTATTTGGTCTCTGGATTTTCTAATTTTGCAAGTACAATGTAAATATGCTTTTTGCAACTGAAGTTTTCAAGTTTAAAACCTATTGTGTATGGGCCAATCAGAATGCTTGGTCGTAGCTTCAAAGTAAAGGTTTTTTAATAAATAATTGTTTGTGCACATGAATGTACCATCTTAAAGGGGAACTTCAGCCTAAACAAACATACTGTCATTAAGTTACATTAGTTATGTTAATTAGAATAGATAGGTAATATCATTTTTTACCCACCCTGTTTTAAAAGAACAGGCAAATGTTTGTGATTTATGGAGGCTGCCATCTTTGTCATGGGGGCAGCCATCTTTTGGTTGAAAGGAGGTAACAAGGAGGTAACAAGGAGCAGGAGACACAGTTCCAACTATCCTGTGTCCTGATAACCCCTCCCGGCTTCAAATGTCAAATTCAAAATGTAAAAAAAAAAAATTGCACCAAAACAGCAGAACGAGAGCAACAACATCAGAAATCCCATCATGCTTTGCACAGCATCAGGGGAAAAAGGCCCGGGCAGTTTTCTTCTGTGCAGCTAAAAATGAGGCTTGGATAAGAGAAACAAAGTTCTGATGCTGTGAAATGGTTAAAGAAACACCAGGCCTTTTCAGTGCTGCTGAGTCGATTTTTAGTCCGGAGGTTCACTTTAAAGCCCAAGTTGAAACTTCAGCACTAGTCTTGTTTAGGTAACCCAGCAGGAAACCCCATAGGAAAAAATCTAAAGTGATGGGTGAACAACACCCTCTCGAACTGCTAGGTTTCCAACAGGTTGTAGTAAAGTACGCCCACACTATTTGGCCAATCACAACGCTCCGTGCCATAGAGGGTGCTGCGATTGGAGAACTGTTCCCTATGAGGTTTCCTGCTGGATCCCCCGAAACTAGACTAGTGCCGGAAATTCTTATGTTTTGCCAATGGGTCTTCTGAGTACTGTATCTCAAAGGAAGGACACAGCAGTGAAGGACAGAAAAGAATTACAGTTGATTTAACCACTTTAGGTTAAGAGCAATTTTCCCATATCAGCGCTGCTCTCGTTCATTTGTCAATAACTTTATTACTACTGATCACACCTAAATGATCTATTTTTTTTTCCAGGAAAAATTAGGCTTTTCATGTGTGAAAATGTTATTTAGTATTTACCCTATTTTCTATGCATTTTGAAAGGAACAATGTGAGAAATCGCGGAAAAGCCGCCACATGTGCTACTGAGCAGGCGGCTGATTCCGCGTCCAGTGCGGCAGTTTGCACGCGGAAGCGTGTGTTTGGTAGCAGGGCAGAACGCGGAAAAGCCGCCGCATGCAACAACAGTAAGGCAGCTGGTTCCGCGTCCAGCGCGGCGGTTTGCACGCGGCAGCGTGTGTCTGGTGTGGCTGAGTCTGTTAGTACACATAGACTTAGGAATATACGCGCGCGCGTGCTGAGAGGCAGAATTCTTATACTAAGCAGGAAGAGTCAGCTGACCGCGCCGATCAGCTGACTCCTGAGCGGGATACTATTGGTTGAGCAATTAGGGGTGGTGCTAGAGAGCACTACTCCATATATAGTTCCTGTTGGTCACTTGCAAGTTGTCTGCCGTTGCGATCACTATGTGGAAGCACTCAGACCTAGTCAGATCCTCAGTGTGTTTGAACCAGATGGACCTGGGAATACACACTTAGCCAGATATTTGAATTGTATTCTGTTTATGCTAAAGCTAGTTCCAGGGTGTAGAGACCAAGGACCTCACACCCAGCTTAAGGAACTGTGTTATCATCTGTGTTATACTTCAGACTAGTTCCAGGGTGCTGAATCTACGGACCTCACACCCAGTCTAGGGAATACTGTATTGTCATCTGTGTATTCTTCAGACTAGTTCCGGGATGCTGAGACCAAGGAACTCGCACCCAGAATAGGCATTGTTTGATATATGTTATGACTTATTGCTTTTCTGACTACTCCTCTGTCTTCTGATTCGGTACCTCGTATATCTGATATTCCGTTGCCAGACCCTGCTTGACTTGGATACTGAATCAGCCTTCTGTCTTTGTACTTTGTCAGTGTGTTACCGACCAGGCGTGTCCGACCTCGAGAGCTATCTCTCCCTTTAAAAGAGATAGTCTCCAAATGAGATAGTGACATCCATCTTAGGTGTCACTCACTCCTAGGTCCTTCCTGTCTCCAGCCTGACTCCTCCCCCGGAGAGCCTCAGGCTGCTGGAAGGTTCCTGTTCTCCCAGAGCTGTGTCTCTATATTGTATACCAACTGCTCAGCAGGTACATTACTCAAAGTATTACTGTTACACCAAACACTCACTTATCCATAGGTGTCCAGAGGTTAGCAATATATCTGATTATCGGTGATACTGCAGATCATCAATAATCAGGTATATATCTGCATTCTTGGTGATACTGCAGATCACCAATAATCAGATTCTCTCTGCGTGCTGACACCGATCGTTACAAACAATAAGGGAAAAAATATAAAAAAACATTATTTCTACTTTTACATACATTATAGCTTTAGCATAAATAGTGCTATCTATAAGTTATACCCACACATTTTATTTGCTTATCCATCCTGGTTAGTACAACATTTAGATTATGTTCCTAGCAGAATGTTTGCTGATAATATTGTATTTCTGACTTTGGATTTTTTTTCTTTCCCATTGTACACTATCGAGGATTACAAGGTCTTACTTGCAAAAATAATAGTAATATACCCCCATGGCCTGCATATTTAAAAAGCCAAGTTCCTAAGGTAACAAAATATGTTTTTTCTTTTATATTCTGCCACTTTGTTTTCATTTTACAAGTCTTTTATTTTGGTAAGAATATGCGAAAATGGAATTGCTTTTGACTCAGTTTGGGACTAAAAAGAATACACAAGACATGGGCCTCAGTCCTAACACTCTCTAATCTCTATTATACTACTTAGCAAAACTACAAGAGGCATGTGGTAACATTTTAACCGTGATAAGACTTTCCTAAGTTTGATCATAATTTTGAAAATTACTTTTTATGTTGGATTGAATATGTCCCTACCTATTTTTTATGTGACGTGTGCCCAAGCTTTAAAGTGTACCTAAGACGAGAAGTGTCTCAGGCACCATACTTACCTGGGGCTTCCTTAAGCCAACCTAGGGGCGCTCGTCCCTTGCTGTCTCCCTGGGTGGCTCCAGTCCCCGGCAATTAAGCCCAAAAGCATGGCCAAGTCGCGCTTTGTTGCATATGTGCGGCCATATCCAACAAAAGCAAGATCCCCCATAAAAACCGCACCACACAAGGTATAAATAACAGAAAATATACAAATAAACTTTCATTGTCATATATTCAATTACACAAGGGTATTAAAAACATTTAAAACCAAGAATTTCCAGGTACGTTTCTGTACCGTGTATCGACCAGCTGATCCGGCCAGCTGATAATATTCAGTTGGCCCGATCATGCCGCTCGACCCCCGCCCACTCGATTCCCGCCGGCGGACAATGGCAGGGAATCGAGCGGTGATAAGAAAGCGCCGGCGGGGACGATCGGCAATCGATCCGCGCGGACGAGCGGGGATGCGCCGGCATCGAGCCGCTGGCTCGATCCGGCGCAATAAACGAGCCGTGTATGCACGGCATAACACACATATAATTATCACAATATATTCTAAATGTCAGATTGATAAAGCCCAACCCTTCCTCACCTCTAAATAATGCATATAGTATAGTATAAGGCAAGCAAAGTGTCCTGTGCTAGCAGTAAAAATAGATATGTGCAATAGTAGTCAATAAAAGTGCATAGATAGTGAATGAGGTAGTAGAAAATCGTGCAAAAGTTGCAAACCAATCCATTGGCAGACCAAATGGTCAATGAGCAGTGAATATAGAGATCCAACCGGACCAAACAGAAGTGGAAATCCCGAAGGAAAGCGTGAAGGATAAGAACTCACCAAACACAGCAGGAGGAGAGGAAAAGCCGTGTGTCCTGGACACTGCCGTTGCGATTCGCCACGGAACGCAGCTTCAGCTGGGCATAAATGAACACCGGCACAACTGTGATTAAATAGTGACGACCTGTCCCCCCGACATGACGCACTTCCCTGTCAGCTGATGTACGTGGCCACGTACAGTAAATATGCGGCCAGCAGCACTCCCGTCCCTGAGAGCAATCTACGCATGAGCAGACTGCTCCCAGGGAAGGGAGCGCAATGTGGGAATGCACCTGGCCAGGCCGCGCATGCGCGATGAAGCGTGACTCGGCGAGGCCTAATGGCTTAATTGCCGGAAACCGGAGCTACCTGGGAGACGGCGAGGGATGAGCAGACTTAGAGGGGCTTAAGGAAGCCCCAGGTAAGTATGGAACCTGAGACGCTTCTTGTCAAGAACCGCAAGGGCCAATCCTTCATTGGGTCAATCGCTTAGAGTCATAGACTCGGTCTCGCTGTCACTTTGCAAATCCACATATGGGCATCTATGCGCAATCTATGAACCGACTAGCCGAGAGGAGCGTTCTGACTCCAAATGATTCACCACACACATACAATTCAAATGCTTGCCACCATGTGTGAGTCAGCGCACGACTAACTATTTTAACACACTGAGAACACTGTAACTTAACCCTTAGCAGTATGCAGGGATCGGCGCCAGATCTGTCTATCTGTACCCGATTCAAGCATACGGGTTGTAAATACAAGATACTATAGGACACAAGGTAACGTTTGCGGAGGAGAAAGTACAATTGTGTATGTTCAGGAACAGGTCATAACCGTAACACGTTTTTTAAACGTTTTAATAACAAAAATGCATTACACACACTTACATACACCAATTAACATATACACACAGAGCTTGAAATAAAAGGGAAATAATGGTGAGGTTTACTTAGCTTAGCAGTCCTTCTGGGGATATTGAAAGAAATAAAGTCCAGTTCAAAAGCAGGCATTGATATCAGAGTCCTTGAAACAAAGCATGTGATGGTAGTCCATGTGCTCTGGTCTCCTGGAGAGCACATGTGTGTGGGAGCACGTGTGTGAAGGTCTTTAGTTGATGGAATTTGAGAGACTAAATTGGTTGCCGATGGACCAGACTTTTATAAAATCTGACTTAGTGGGCTGTCCTTTAGTAAAACATGGGGCGGTTTTACCTGCTGCGAAGACTGATAGGCAGGAGTTTGTAGACGCCCAGAATGACACAATTTACCAATAACCTGCACCATTTCGGTCTGGATTGGCGCACAGCGAATCCGAGGGCCGATGTTTGATCAAATAGTAGCAAATATATCGGCGCCAAGGGACAATGATGTTTGATCAAATGACACCAAAGAGCAGTAAGGTAACGTGCGCTCGGTGAACTCCGAACAACTTTGTTCCCGTAGCCACTAAACTGCTATAATTGGGATGAGCTGTTAGGCTGATTTTTAGGAACCGGAAAATAATTTTGTCTTTTGTCTGCGATAACTACATCTTGAATTATTAATACATGAAGTTTGTCTATTGTCTCAATTTAAGTTTCGGAGGGAATCAAAAGGACTGTTCGCTATCTGCTTTCTGCTGTACAGCATTTGGTCGTAGCACCTAGGTGTGAATAGCTATGAGCCTGAGGAAGTGGACGGGTGAAGGGTCTACTCTAATTCAGAGTGGGTGATGGGGAAGCCAACGAAGAGGAGAGGAAAAAAAATGAACTTCCATACATTTAAACAGAACTAACATTCTGCTCTGCTTTGCAGAACGATACGGAATCGATAAAAGGAACATGAGATGAGAAGTGTCATGAATGATACGGAAGTCGAGACGTTTAAGACACACCAAAATGTATTCTACAACTTGTCACGGTTAAAATGATACCACATGTGCCTCATTTAGTAACAAACTGGTGTTGCACTTTCCACAACTACACTGGACGTATCTATACATCCGGTTGTCATTGAGTGGTTACAGGAGAAGAAGACAGAAGACAGAAGAATACACGAGACAATGCTATAAGAATACAGGAATATATAGACGAAAATACATGAAGAAAGAAGTTTAGACATACTGTATACACAAGAAAAAGAGAAGTACATGACAGAAGAGTACAGATAAAAGTTTTTAACTACGGAACCAATATTTTATTAACCTAGTTAATAATACAGTTTTAGAATGAACCCTTTCACCATAAGCCACCCCCAGGGCCTACTCGCATATCCAGAGAAAGGGCAGGGGAATTATACCCACATCCTAAAAAAAACCAAGTTAGGAATGAACAGGATAGGGTAGGTAGCGCCTGTAATGGACAGGTGAATCCATCCGTTTAGTAATATAAAAGAAAAAAAAAAACTTTATTGGGCACTTTAAAATGACAACGCGTTTCACGGAACAACCGCTTCCTCAGGTCGAGAGCTGTGCCCTCAGGGCAATAGAGCAGCTATCTCAGGCGCCTGTGAGCGCCTTTTATCACTTGAATATACTGGTGTTTAATGTATCATAGTCGAATAATACAACACCTGTCCATTACGGGCGCCTCCTACCCTATTCTGTTGACGTCTACCACAAATTGGGGACACCTTTTTGGCAAGTGGATCTTTTGAAGGAGCAGCGACCACCCACGGACAAGGCCGAGCAGGGACGGTGCCTCCCCCGCATGCACGCAAAGTGGTTGCTTAGTCTGCAACCCAATTTTCTGAGTACAACAATATAGGACTTTGTTGATTTAACCATAAAAACTCGCAATACTGCACTAGATTGGGCTCCCGGCTTGTCCTCCCGTCCCTTTTTCTATTTTACCACAGCCTCACAAGGTAGGAATGAGTTCTTTTTCCATAACACAGGATAGTCAGGGCCGAATTTCCTAAGAGATCATCAAAACCTGGGCCTGAGGCGTCTGCGTCCCAAAGGGGTAGCATGGTATGATATGGATGAGAAGAGGGTTACTGCATATGGGGAGCTGTGCATGAAAAAGGGCATACCTCCCAACTTTTGTAGATGAGAAAGAGGGACACAAACCACGCCCCTGACACACCCTGATTACGCCCGTCACACCCCTATTCACGCATACCATAACGATTTCATAAGAAAAATCTGTTTTAGAATTCAAACCACACTGATCCTTTCTATCCTGGTTCATTTTCCTTATTAACATTTATATATCAATTTAAAGTATGGGAATAAAGTTTAGAGTCAAAGAGGGACAGAGGGACAGGGCTCCCAAAGAGGGACTGTCCCTCCAAAAGAGGGACCGTTGGGAGCTATGAAGGGGTAGCTGTACCTGATTGTTACACATGGAATGAGGGAAATGGGAGGTACGCTGTTGCACATGGAAGGGGAGCCACAAGAAAATAGGCCTAGGAACAGAAATGGTTCAAATCTGTTCTTTTTCTGCTGTTATGATTTGGAGTCATCACATACTTAAAGCAAACCTGAACTGAAAATTAAAAGTCAAAATAACCATACTCAGGTCATACTTACCTCCTGCGCAGTCTGCTCATCAATCTTTCTCCTCTCCTGCGGACCATTTGTCCACTGTGATCAATGGAATTCTCCATCCTTCATTTTGAAAATGGCCATCACCCTATAACCGCTTTCTGGTCAGCATACTGTTAAACTGTAATATCACCCACCTGAGCCATAGGGAAACATGAACATTCCCTGGCACATCAGTTCTCCTCTCAGCTATAACTGACAGCAACTGACATTTCAGTTCTGACAAAATGTTGTCAGATCTGGAAGAGATTATTGTCAGAAGAAAATGGTGAGCTTCTGAGAGGAACTGATGGCGAGGTAAGTATGTAATGTTCATTTGAAGTTACCTCATGTGTTTATTTTACTCAGTTCAGGTTCCCTTTAAAGTGAAGGTCCAAGCTAAAGAAGAAAAAAAAAAAAAAAAAAAACCTCCACTTACCTGGGGCTTCCTTCAGTTCCTCCAGCCCCTGGCAGTAGTTCTGTGCCCTCACCGCAGCTCCGGTGGCTTCCGGTCTTCCCCGCTGCAGAAGCCGACGTCGCCAGGTCGGGTTCCGGGGCAGCTTCTTCTGCGTTCCACTGTGCGGGTCACGTGGTCCGGCCGACGTCATCAGGATTATACTGCACATGCGCAGAACTACTGCGCCGTACAATCCTGATGACGTCCGCCGGACCACGTGACCCGCGGCGTGGAGTGCACAAGAAGCCGACCTGGAGAGGTCACCTTCTGCAGCGAAGGACACTGGGTGCCACCGGAGCTGCAGCGAAGGGCACAGGATGGCTGCCAGGGGCTGGAGGAAGCCCCAGGTAAGTGGAGTTTTTTTTTTCCAGCTTGGATGTTTCCTTTAAGGAGCACTGGCCCTTTAATAGTCAGTGCCAAACAGTTGCATGCTGGGGTTACATAGTTACATAGTTATTTTGGTTGAAAAAAGACATACGTCCATCGAGTTCAACCAGTACAAAGTACATCTCCAGCCCGTCCCCCACATACCCCTGTTGATCCAGAGGAAGGCGAAAAAAACCCCACAAGGCATGGTCCAATTAGCCCCAAAAGGGAAAAAATCCTTCCCGACTCCAGATGGCAATCAGATAAAATCCCTGGATCAACATCATTAGGCATAACCTAGTAATTGTAGCCATGGATGTCTTTCAACGCAAGGAAAGCATCTAAGCCCCCTTTAAATGCAGGTATAGAGTTTGCCATAACGACTTCCTGTGGCAATGCATTCCACATCTTAATCACTCTTACTGTAAAGAACCCTTTCCTAAATAAATGGCTAAAACGTTTTTCCTCCATGCGCATCTCATGTCCTCTAGTCCTTTGAGAAGGCCTAGGGACAAAAAGCTCATCCGCCAAGCTATTATATTGCCCTCTGATGTATTTATACATGTTAATTAGATCTCCTCTAAGGCGTCTTTTCTCTAGACTAAATAAACCCAGTTTATCTAACCTTTCTTGGTAAGCGAGACCTTCCATCCCACGTATCAATTTTGTAGCTCGTCTCTGTACCTGCTCTAAAACTGCAATATCTTTTTTGTAATGTGGTGCCCAGAACTGAATTCCATATTCCAGATGTGGCCTTACTAGAGAGTTAAACAGGGGCAATATTATGCTAGCATCTCGAGTTTTTATTTCCCTTTTAATGCATCCCAAAAATTTGTTCGCTTTAGCTGCAGCGGCTTGGCATTGAGTATGATTATTTAACTTGTTGTCGATGAGTACTCCTAAGTCCTTCTCCAAGTTTGATGTTCCCAACTGTATCCCATGTATTTTGTATGGTGCTAGACCATTGGTACGACCAAAATGCATGACTTTACATTTGTCAACATTGAATTTCATCTGTCATGTATGTGCCCATATAGCCATCCTATCCAGATCCTGTTGCAATATGACACTATCTTCCTGAGAGTTGATGATTCTGCACAATTTTGTATCATCTGCAAAAATAGCAACATTGCTCACTACTGCATCTACTAGGTCATTAATAAATAAATTGAAGAGCACTGGACCCAGTACAGACCCCTGTGGGACCCCACTGCTAACAGTCTCCCATTTTGAGTACGATCCATTGACCACAACTCTTTGTTTTCTGTCCATTAGCCAGTTCCCTATCCATGCACACAAACTCTTCCCCAGTCCTTGCATCCTCAACTTTTGCACCAGACTTATAGTATATCACATCTACAGCATTCCCAATATCCATATTAGCATTCACTACCTCATAAAAGCTGAGCATGTTAGTCAAACAGGACCTGTCTTTAGTAAACCCATGTTGATGCTGAGAAATAAGATTATTTTCTACTATGAAGTCATGTATAGTATCTCTTAGTAACCCCTCAAATAGTTTGCATACAACTGATGTTAAGCTTACAGGTCTATAATTTCCTGGATCAGATTTTTTGCCCTTCTTAAATAATGGGAAAACGTGGGCTGTACGCCAATCCACTGGGACTCTGCTAGTTGCAAGAGAGTCACAAAAGATAAGATAAAGGGGCTTAGCTATAACTGAACTTAATTCTCTTAGGACCCGAGGATGCATGCCATCCGGGTTTTTTTTATCTTTAATATACTCCTCCTCTTCCAATTATTTCCCTGCCTAGTTGCCTATCTGAAACATGATCCTCTGCTCACTTGTGTTTACAAGCAAGGCTGAGGTGACTCAGCGATTGGAGGAGAAAAGAAAAAAAGTAAAGGGCAAAAATGACATCAGGATTTAGCCTAAACTGGGGGCAAAAGACATGGCCCCCACCAGGAACAGAATTCTCTTTATTTACTATAGAACATTCACTGAAATCAAAATGTGGACAGTACAATACATGTGTTATGTAAGTAGATCAAGTATTTATCTACATATATATGTGTTTTTTCCCCCTGGCACAGTATGGCTAATCCTACTGCTTTAACTACTTGCTGCATGCCGTGCAGTATATTCACGGCCCTTTAAAAAAGACAGGATGCAGCAGGGCCGTGAAAACAAGTCTGCAGCGGCATGCAGACGCCGCTCGCTCCCGTTCGCGCGTGCGCGCGCACCGCCGTTACCGCCGCTTAGAGGGGAAGTTAATGAATGGGACCGCAGGTCCCATTCATAAATCTAAGTCCCTGATTCAATGAATACCAGCGTCTACGAGACGCCGGCATTCATTGTATCTTCCTGTGTTACACAGCCACGGATTACTTCCGATTCACGTGCTTACGTACGTGAATCGGAAATGACGACTGAGGACATCTTGTGGCCAAATAGTATATTGCACCAAAATTGCATTTTATTTAATAAAAATCCCCACACTGACTGATATAATTAACTATTTCCCTCCCACACCCTCCCATAATACCCAAACTTTTTTTTTTATTTATAAAAGGGGGAAAAAAAATTTCATCAAAAAAAAAAAAAAATATAAGTAGTTACCTTAGGGTCTGAACTTTTTAAAAATTTATGTCAAGGCAGTATATTACTATTAATATTTAATTTATGGGCTTGTAATTAGTGATGGACGCAAAATTGAAAAAATGCACCTTTATTTCCAAATGAAATATTGGCGCCATACATTGTACTAGGGAAATTTTTTGAACGTTGCAATAACCGGGACAAAAGGGCACATAAAATGTGTGGCTTTTATCCACAGTAGAATGTTTTATTTTAACACTATAATGGTCAAAAACGGAAAAATAATGCATTTTATAATTTTTTTTCTTATTATTCATGTTAAAATGCATTTAGGATAAAATAATTCTTGGCATACTGTACACCCAAAGAAAGCCTAATTGGTGGCAAGAAAAACAAGATATAGATCATTACGCTGTGATTAGTAGTGATTAAGTTATTGGTAAAAGAAAGGGAGGAGCGCTGACAGGTGAAAATTGCTCTGGTCCACAAGAGGAAAAATGCCTCAGGTGTCAAGTGGTTAAACTAAATATAGGATTTAAAGTGAACCCGAGGTGAGATAGATATGGAGACTGCCATATTGGTTTCCTTTTAAACAATAACAGTTGACTGGCAGCACTGCAGATCTATTTGGCTGCAGTAGTGTCTGAAGTACACTAGAAATAAGCATGCAGCTAATCTTGTCAGATCGGACAATAATGTCAACACCCCTGATCAGGGCCGGGCCGAGGCATAGGCTGGAGAGGCTCCAGCCTCAGGGCGCAGTGTAGGAGGGGGCGCAGAATTCATTCAGCTGTCATTCCTAATTGTGTTTGAAGCAGAAAGAAATAAGAAAAGGGGATACATAGCAGTGACTGCAAGCCAGATAACTAGATATTAAGGTGTTGGGGAGGTTGTGGGCCCTGGGGCGCCTCTTAGTCTAATAGCAATCAGTGTGTGACAGCTGGGGTGGGAGGGATGGAGGGGCGCACTTTGGTGTCTCAGCCTTGGGTGCTGGAGGACCTTGTCCCGGCTCTGCCCCTGACCTTCTGCATGCTCGTTCAGGGTCTATGGCTGGAAGTATTATAGGCATAGGATTGGCAGGACAGTCGGGCAATTGGTATTGCTTAAAATGCAGCCTCCATATAACTCTCACCTGGGGTTCACTTTAAATCAAATTATTTTGGAAACGGGGCTGTGTACAAACAAGCATGATTGGCTTAGATTTCCATTTCACGACTGTCGGATAACTGAAAAATAAAAAGGGAATGGCTGCTCTGGGGTTTCTACAGTTTATGGTTCATCAAATTTCCATTTTAGTAATTTTAGATGATGGAAAAATAAATACAGGAAGGTTGCAATGGGATTTCTGCATTTTGCCATTTGCTGAAGAATGCTCTTAAAGGAATTGTAGCAATCTGTTGAAGCAGGCCTTTCAGTAGAACATCACTATTAATAAGTCAGAGACTGTCCCGGTACTACTGGTTGAGTACCCCAGACTAGACAATTTGCGTCACCTTGCTTCCATGCATGTGCAATCACGTCAGAGATGGGAGGGGCTAAGCCGGTTGGGCCCCACTGTGGGAACTAAAATAGCATAAGCCAAGAATAACAGAGCGACAAAGCGGCGAGGCCACGATACGCGTGGAGGGGACACTTGGAGGACTGACCGCTGCTGGAGCACAGAACAGGTAATTAGGAATATATTTTGATCCAATCCATATGTTGTCTCTAACACCGCCATGATTACAGGGCTGTTTGAACTGTGCAGCAGCGCTGCTCTAGTATAGATATATATGCAAGAGGTCCTGCATCTTTTTGATTTAATAGCATTCAGCCTTGTTGTTGGAGTATTTTTGAGTACAGGATGGCATTTTGCACACCCACAGTGTGTGTGTAGAGTGTTGGTTACTATCGATTTCACTTTTATTTGAGATTTGGATAGATGATTTAGTATCTTTGTATCTGTGACTTAGAGTATTATGGTAATTTTTTGAGATAGGTTGTGATATCTCTTAACATATGATGATGTTACCAGCACCCCCATTGTCTGTGTTTTTTTCAATTTTAAGTGATTTTAGATTTTTTTGTGTTCTAGTGTGTACAATAAAGATTTATATATGGAATTTACGACTAGTCCACATCTGTATTTATTATTGCTTCTCAAACAGATGATCTGGACACGGGGTAAGCCGCCGGAGGGTGCCGCTCAGGCCCTGCTGGGCCGATTTACATAATTTTTTTTTCAAACACGCAGCTAGCACTTTGCTAGCTGCGTGTTTGGTCTGATCGCCGCTGCCCGCCGCCGATGCGCCGCTACCCGCCGCGGATGAGGGCCCCCCGCATACCCCTTGCGCAGCCTGGCCAATCGGCCATACCCCTTGCGCAGCCGCGGGAGTCATACCGCCAGGGGGGTTAAGTAATTTAAAGACAAGGTCTGCACAGCTACACCATTAATCTGGTAAGATAAGACAGTGAGCAAGTTGGTAAACTTCAAGAAAATATAAAGCCCAATCTACACCTTACAATTTTTTGTCCGATTCGATTCATTGATTCGATTCAATCCGACATGTCCGATTGGGATTCAATTCAATTTGCCATTGCAAACAATGGCAAATTGAAACAAATCGAATCCCATTCGGACATGTCGAATTGAATCGAATAAATGAATCGAAATTGAACAAAAAGAAAAAAAATTGTATGGTGTAGATGGTGCTATCAAGGAAATAAACTAGCAATACTGCCAGTAATAAATATTCAATGCCAATCATTGGCCAATTTTACCCACCTCCATGCAGTATGAGACATGAAGGCTGAAGAGGTGCCCAGGATCAAATGAGATTAGGTTAAAAACACAAAATCAGAAAAAAAGAGATGTCTTTACCTCTTAAAGTGAATGGGAACCGCATTTGAAAAAAAATGAAGCAAATACTTACCTAAGGAGAGGGAAGGCTCTGGGTTGTATTGTATAGAGCCTTCCGTCTCCTCTCTCTTGGTGCTCTATATCCTGTGCTGGCTTGCCCCCCCCCCCCCCCCATTTCAATACCCCGCCAAAAAGGTGTTTGGAAGTCTTCTGGAGCCGTGTCCTCCCGAAGACGTGCGGCTCCATACTGCACAGGCGTAAGTGTGGAAGAGAGCGTGCTTCCGCAGGTGCAGTACAGGGCCGCCCTTCTTCAGGAGCAATCGGGCTCCCTGAAGACTCTGAAGCCTCCTTCAGCCAGATACCGCAGTATTTGACTAATTTAGTCAAAACTGCTACCAGCAAGCCACCACTGGAACGAGGGGACCAGGAGAAGAGTGGGAAGGCTCTATAGCAGGGGTGCCCACACTTTTTCGTCCGGCGAGCTACTTTAAAGTTTGCCGAGGCCAGGAGATCTACCGACGCTTTAAATGCACCCCCCCCCCCCTCGGGAAAAGTAGTTAGGTATAGGTCCCTTCAGTATAGGTTAGCCAGCTATGTATATGTGCCCTTGGAGTAGGTTAGCCAGCTAGGTATAGGTGCCCTTGGAATAGGTTAGCCAGGTATATGTGCCCTTGGAATAGGTTAGCCAGGTATATGTGCCCTTTGTATAGGTTAGCCAGGTATATGTGCCCTTAGTATAGGATAGCTGGGTATAGGAGCCCGCACGCAACTTACCTCCCTTCAGCTCCAGCGGTGGCCTCCTGGTCTTCACCCCCTCAACTGCAGCTGCCTGCAGGGCAGATAAGCCATTTCGGCGGCTGAGGGAGGCTCCGGCGGGCTGCGTGCGCTCAGGAGGAAGTTTTGCTTCCAGCGCCATGCTCTCAGCCATGACAATGCGTCATGGCAGAGCTGCCCCTAGCCTCTCAGCTGCGCCTCTCTCCCCGTGAGATCAGCGGCCAGCAGCAGAATCTGACAGGAAGCGGCCAATCTAGAGCTGCTGGCCGCACAATTCAATGGGATGCGGCCATGAGGCCGCGATCTACCAATCAGGCGGTCGCGATCTACCGGTAGATCGCGATCGACCTATTGGGCAGCCCTGCTCTATAGGACCCAGAGCCTTCCCTCTCCTTGGGTAAGTATCTCATTTTTTTAAATGTGGTTCCCATTCACTTTAATGACAACAACATTTATAGGAAAGGATAGGTTTTTATTTGCACGGGCCTGTTTTTAACCAGTTTACCCTATCTAGACAAGTATTCTCTTCCAGATAGGTGCCGCTCAAGTGTATCGGGACGCGTATCCGCGCCCAGTGTTTGAGCGGCGATGCACAGGCCCAGCGGTTGGGGAAGGGAAGCACAGCTTTCCTGTACCAATCGTAGTGCGTATAATGAATGGACATGACCTCGTTTAGGGGCCATGTCCATTCATAATAAAGATCGTGAATGAAAATGTAAAAAAAAAACAAAAACAAAATTTACACACTGCCTGGTAATCCAGGGAGTGTTTCTATCGCCAACTATTGATGAAAAGTCAAATCACACACACCACATATTAAAAAAAAAATAATAATAATACAGAATAATATAATCAATCCCTTCGAAAGCCCCCACCCCAGTTACCAAGCAGGTGTTTTAAAAGTAAAAAAAAACCAAAAAAAAAAAAACCACAATCCATAAATAGTTTCCTTAGGGACTTAGCTTTTTTTTTTTTTTATATACGCATGTCATGAGGGTATATTACTGTTATTTCACTAAATAAGGGCTTGCAATTGACAGAACACAAAAAAAACCGTTAACAGAAAAAATACACCTTTATTTCCAAATAATATATTGGCACCATACATTGCGCTAGTGATATGGGGGACTTATGGGCAGATAAAATTGGTGCGTTCTATTTATAGTAGCATTGCTTAGCTTAAAACTATAGGGGATGGGATTGGAGAACTAGTGTATTTTTTCTTTTTTAGGGGGGGGGGTGGGGGGTGGGTGGATGGAGGATTTGCATACAAAATGCATAGAAAAAATAATTACTGAAAACAAGCATCACCCACAGAAAGCTTAATTTGTGATGAAAAAAAAAAGATAGATCATTTACATGTGATGAGTAGTGATAAAGTTATTGGCGAATGAATGGGAGGAGCGCTAATAGGAGAAAATTGCTTCTGTCCTTGAGGTGAAAACACCTGTAGGCAGAAGCGGTTAAACCTAATTTCATTTGATTCTGGGGGCTTCTTCATCCTTCATGTGCTAGTTCCACCTCCACCTCTTTCTAGTTGGGGGAGTAAGTGACAGTCTACTGTGGAGAAGCCACTAGTAGTACTAGTTCCTTCTTTTTCTCATGCTGGACATACACGGCTCGATTTTGCCACTCGAGTCTCCCACTCGATCGACTCTGTGCGATAATGCCATAATCCCGTTGTCTCTGTGACTTTTCCTATGGTGTTCTTCACCCTACTTTGTGCAGGTAAGCTCTCACACTATAACAACACATTCTGTTGGTTCTTAGTATTCAACATTTGCTGACCCTAATCCTTATTGGATTGGCCAATTTTACCACTTTCATGTAGCAGGAGTCTATCAGGCTGTAGTTTGGTGTAAGCTTATTAACTTACATGTTTTTGCAATGCCAAAAGTGCAACAACCTCAAGTAGCCAACACAAACATGAGGAGGACATACAACCGCCACAGAGACATTGTCCTGGCCAGGATTGGACCGTGCCAGTTACACCGTTCGGTATAGAGGAGGTTACGGAATTTCTCTGAGTGTGTATTTGGCTTGCTGCTCTCCCAGACATCTGCACAGATCAGAAATAAATATTTCAGATATTCCGCATCTTTAGATGTACTGCAAAGCTTACAAAGGAGGATCCGCAATCCAGACCAGGTGGATGAAAAAGGCTGATAAATGTATTGAAAAATTCCACAAAACAGTGCAATAAAACCACAGGATCAACGGACGCGTATCAGGCCTACAATCTGCCCTTAGTGCAAAAAAAACCACAGGATCAACGGACGCGTATCAGGCCTACAATCTGCCCTTAGTCATAGTATGACAAAGGGCAGACTGTAGGCCCGATACGCGTCCGTTGATCCTGTGGTTTTATTGCACCGTTTTGTGGAATTTTTCAATACATTTTTCAGCCTTTTTCAGCGACCTGGTCTGGATTGCGGATCCTTCCTTGTTTGCTTATCGAGACTGGCCTGGCTTACCAGATCCTGCACCGACTGGTATGATTGGTGGGGGGGTTGAGCGTACATGAACTTCTTTCCTCTGTACTGCAAAGCTTATTGCTCTTGAATATACGGTCTGTAAGAGAACAGCACTTCTGCACAATGTTTTGGCCCCTCATCTGGAATGGAAGCAGCATGTCTCAGACAAAGTACCACTTGCGAAGAACGCAGGTAAGTTATCCATTACATAAAATGCAAGCGAGAAGAATACGGAGCCTGGAGAGGCACCTTTGTGGCCACGAATCCTTTTATAGGGAAAGGAGCAAATTTGAACAAAAATGGTTTTCTCACAGCAGGGCAGGGAAATTGACAACTCTAACCTGATTTCTGCTGCAGTTATCATCCAGCGTTCATCCCAGCTGTGATAATGGAGTTGATTTGTTTGAGCGGCTGCCTGAGCAGGACATGTTTCTGGTAGCCCTGTGGAGACGGAGATATATTTCACCGTACAAATGTAGTTGTCAAAGTTGTCAGGTTCATAAGACTGGCCCTGTCAGAGAAAAGTGATCGCCGTGGATACGTCAGGCCTTCAAAGTCTCTCCCAGCATCACAGAAGCCGCTTTATGCCTGAAAGTTTATGAGCAAGACCATCAGTCTCGCTAATAAGCACGAAAGCCGGTTGTCCTCCGTTCTGATGCTTCAGGCTTCATGCTGCTGTGCATGCTTGTGTGGCAAAATTGGCGTCATTTGTGGAGGGGACATTAGATAATGGGCATCAAGCCATGCAGTATAAATAACCTTCTATTCATAATGGGTATTCTCCGTTCGTTAGGACTGTAGGCTTTTTAGGTTAGAGGAATGCATAGATAATATTTTTCATTTTTAAAAAAAAATCTATTCATTTTATCACCTCTTGTTGGGTAGATGACCTTCAGTGGCATGCCAGAGATCTCCTAGTTGTTATTAAAGGCACATTGGGTCATCTGAGATGCCCTGAAGACACAGGATAAACTGTGTGCAGCATAATATAACAACCAATTTATGCACATTATTATTGGATTTATATAGCAACAACAATAACATTTCTATAGCACTTTTCTCCCATAGGACTCAAAGCGCTTAGGCTTTCTCAGATTCAGAAATTAGTAATACGATGAAATATTCACACAACAAAAGTTATATTTCTGGAAATGCCAAACTGAACAGGTGGGTTTTCAGTCTGGATTTAAACACGTCCAGGGATGGAGCTGTCCTGATCTGCTGAGGTAAGGAGTTCCAAAACGTAGGGGCAGCATGACAGAAGGCTCTGTGACCACAAGTTTTGTCGGTGGACTCTGGGTATGACAAGACTGTTAGAACATGTGGATCTGAGATTGCAGGGATTGCTACGCAGCTGTAACATTTCTTTCATGTATCCAGGGCCCAGATAGCACCACCATCTTACGTAGTGATGCACAATATAGTTACAAGACATGGGCATTACAACAGAAGTATGACAATTAATACAAAATGTTCTATGGTAAAAATAACAGCAGTTGCAAGAAACCATGAGGGAGGTGGCTTTGTCCTTCTGAGCTAACAATCTAAGGCAGCCCACAGCCTGAATGTGGCCCCCAGGCTGCAATCACTGGCTTGGACTTGTTTTTTTTCAGGACAAATTAGGCTTTTAGTGTGTGATAATTTTGTTTAGCAATTACCTTAGTTTCATTGCATTTTAAAGGGAAGGTTCAAGCAAAATAAAAAAATGTGTTTCACTTACCTGGGGCTTCTGCCAGCCCCATGCAGCCATCCTGTGCCCTCGTAGTCTCTCACTGCTGCTCCAGTCCCCCGCTGGCAGCTTTCTGACCTCGGAGGTCGGCGGGACGCATTGCGTACATTTTTACGCATTCCCGCTAGTGCAGGAACATTAACACATACATTTTTACGCATTACTGGTTTAATGCGTAAATTTTTACGCATTAAACCAGTAATGCGTAAAAATGTATGTGTTAATGTTCCTGCACTAGCGGGAATGCGTAAAAATGTACGCAATGCGTCCCGCCGACCTCTGAGGTCAGAAAGCTGCCAGCGGGGGACTGGAGCAGCAGTGAGAGACTACGAGGGCACAGGATGGCTGCATGGGGCTGGTAGAAGCCCCAGGTAAGTGAAACACATTTTTTTATTTTGCTTGGACATTCCCTTTAAAGGGAAAAGTAGAGAAAAAGAAAACAGAAAAACACTTTCTCCATTTACATCCATTGTAGCTTTACAATAAACAGTGCTAGCTATAAGTTAAAACCACTAATTTTATTTTCCTATTTATCCTGGTTAAAACAACATTTAGATTATGTTCCTAGCACAATGTATGGTGACAATATTGTATTTGAAAATAAAGGTGTCTTTTTTTCTGTATTTCGTTTTTGTTTTCTCATTGTACACTATTGATGATTATAAGACCTGATTTGCAAAAATAATATAATATTATAATAATAAATAATATACGCTCATGGCATACAGATTTAAAAAGCCAAGTTTCTAAGTTAACAATACATGTTGCTTCTTTCATAGTCTATCACTTTGTTTTCATTTTACAAGTCTTTTATTTTGGTACAGCATATGCAAAAATTTTAATTGCCTTCGATTCAGTTTGCAACTAAAAAGAATCTACAAGACATGGGCCTCAACCCTAAAAACACTTTCTCAACTCTAATCTTCTACTTATCACAGTTAAAATGTTACTACATACGTCTCTTGTAGTTTTGCTAAAACTTTCCCAAATTTTATCATAATTTAGAAAATGACTATGTTGGATTGAGTTTGTCCGTACCTATTTTTTAAGTGATGTATGCCCAAGCTTTAAGACACACCAAAATGTATTCTACAAGTCGTCTTTGTTACTAAATGAGGCACATATGGTATCATTTTTTAACCAACTGATGGTGCACTCTCCACTAATACATTGGATGTTTAGAAACGTGCAGTTGTCATTAAAGTGGTTAAGTTCTTAGGAAAATATCAGACAACAGTGGGGGTGAAGGATCGGCCTGAAAACCATTTCACATGGTTCTTTTCAGCTTCTTTAGAGGCCAAAGTAACCCTATTTTGACCTCTGAAGAAGCAGGGAGAACTCTGTGAAATGGCAGTCAGGAAAACGCTAGCATACACTGAGGGTGAAGGATCGGCCTAAGAGCTTAAATAAACCTCAGTACTTCCTGGATTCTGGTGCCTGGTGCTGTGTTTCTACTTTGAATTGGATTGATTGACCCCTGTGAAGGAGCATGGTTGGATCGAAGTGAAGGGCTCGGTATGTGTGGATTGCCAGGCAGCAATGTGTGGCGTCCACCTGCTCTTTCTTGTTTCTTCGATGTAAATAAAATGTGAGGAGAGGATACAGGAGGAGGAGGCCGTGAAGAGCTTTGTAGGCAAGAATTTGAAATTTGAAGTGGATCTGTTGAGCAATTGCAAGCCAGCGGTGGGCTCCGTACAGGGGAAAAATACTTAAGGAGCACGAAGAGTTGGATGAGTAGCAAAGTTAGTATGGATTGAAGGAGTGCCAGTCTGTAAAGGTAGCCACTAACTGTCCAATTTCTAGCAAAAAATAGTTCGAGCGATCAGAAATTCTGATTGGAAGTGAAATAAATCGTTCACTACACCATCAACGAACCAATCTTTACTTCCTATCTATCACAACCAACAAGAAAGTCCAAATTTTGGTTAGACGAAAATTCATTCGGGCGACATTTTGTTTCACTCATTCATAATCGATCCACCATTGTGTCCACCAATGGAGATTATTTACAACCAATCCGATCAGAATTTCTGATCACTGGAATGATTTTTCGCTACAAATTGGACTGTTAGTGGCCACCTTTAGACAGCAAAACACCTAGCAAGATGTTACAAGGATCAAGGCGAGATGTAATAAAGGGTGTGGACTAGCATTTTAGTTCTGTCATATGTGAGAAACTGCTGAGTTCTGGAGGTTTACTTCATTAACGTCATGGATGGCAAATATCATATACCGGTACATAAAATATGTAAAACCACATGATGACAACACTTAGCTCAGTTGAAAACTCTATTCCAGGAATATATTTTAAATAAACCCCATCTATAGATAACCTAATGCAGACACTCAACCCAAATCCTCCCATGCTCACCTAGGCAGGTCCTCAGTATAGAAGGATATGTACCTATAGCCTTGCTGGAGAGAACTGGGACCCTCCATGTCAAGTGGTAATATGAAGGTGAGGGGGTGGAAGCTAGAAAATGATTGCAAGCAAGGATGAATTTCTTTTTATAAACATTACACCCTCACCTCGTACAAGTCTTGATTAAAGTCAGCTGAGATAGCTGATAACCGCCTCAGATGATAATCAGGCATGTGTATAGTAGCCTTCGACCCCCAACCCGCAAGTGTTCCTCTAGGTGGATCAGCTTGTTCAAGCGTTGGCCAACTGCATTGTGCTTGCCGCTCCCTCGCCAGCTGCGTGACATCACACACTCACCGCTCCATCGTCCCTCCACCCCTTCCCATAACAGAGCACATCTTCTGGAATGCATTAAAGGACACCCGAGGCGAAAATTAACTAATGAAACAAACAATTGTATTTATCTTCCTTCTCCTAAAAATGACTTTTTAAGATATTGCACAGTTTTATGTTATGTTTAAATAAATCTACTTTTTAAGTTTTAACTGTTTTATTGTTTTTGCTCACTGACACATTCATTGACGTAATGCTAGAGCTAAAATCTATGAACTATTCACCCTTTTTATATCTTCCCTGCTCTCAAAAGCCATTTTCTGCTAGGAAAGGGTTTTATAGTTGTAATTTCTTATCAGTGAGGGTCGCACTGTAGTCACTTCCTGTCAGGACTGAGTCAGCCACTTACATACCTGATATTTAACTCTTTCAGGCAGAGAAAGAAAAAAAGGAACACAGCATAGTTATTTGTGTGCTAGGCATTGTACATACACATGTCTATCTCATCATGTCACATGTAAGTTCAGGTATCCTTTAAACATTTTTTAATACATTAGACATGTATTTGATAAAAAAAATGAAATATAAAAGGATATATCTTTAGAACAGTTTGATCACCAAAACTGCTGTACATCAAACATTGATACGGAATGGTCGTTTTGCTTGAAATCGAGTGGGGCTGAGTGCAGGTGAAAGGGGTGTGGTCAGGGGTGGCACCAGAGTGAGGCTCCATAGCTTTATACTACAGTGAGCAGTACAAAGCTTGCGGCTGTGCCAGTGAGAGGGATATTAGATCAGATCTCTGGTGATATCAGGTCTAATATCCAGAGGGGCACTATGGTAAGTGGTAATCATCAACAGAGCAGGGACAAGGTCCAACAGCACCCAAGGCTGAGACACCAAAGTGCGCCCCTTCATCCCTCCCACCCCAGCTGTCACACACTTATTACTATTAGACTAAGAGGGCCACAGGGCCCACAACCCCCCCAACACCTTAATATCTAGTTATCTGGCTTGTAGTCACTGTTATGTATCTCCTTTTCTTATTTCTTTCTGCTTCATACACAATTAGGAATGACAGCTGAATGAATTGTGTGCCCCCTCCTACACTGCGCCCCGAGGCTGGGGCCTCTCCAGCCTATGCCTCGGCACGGCCCTGATCATCAATATCAGGTAGCTGATCTAGCTATAGATTGTTTACCAAACTTGAGTATGCCCAGCTTGATACTGAAAATGTGGATTGGATATACCCTGTAAGCTGTGGCAAGCGCTCCAGGCGACCTCTACTCTGTTCCACACAAACATTTTTGTACAACTAACCATATTTCTGGCAGAGTCTGAAAGCATCTCACCAGAGTCCGGATTGTAACAGTAATGTCCACCCTCAGACAAAGGCGTAACAGCAGCATCCTTACTCCTCTGCCCCCCTCTGCAGAGTAGTGCAGTGAAGAAGTTGCCTCCTTTAGCTCTGCACCTTGGGCTTCCACTGCTCTTCCCTGCAGCCACAAGCCCTATGCTGCATGCATGCCTCCGGCTCACCCTGCGTGTCATGTGACATGCAGGAAGACTGGGGAGTCGGCGGCAGGTATGCGCTACTTTAGGGAAAAGCAGTAGGAACCAATGCAGTGCTGGAGAAAGAAAATCTGTTGCTCTGCTGCACTACTCTGCAACACGAGCAGGGTGTGGTGGCAAAGGGATGTTCCACTTGTACGAAGAGGGCATTTAAAAATGGAGTGCTGCTACTACTACTACTACTAATTAAAAGGCTTATTCACAAAACAAAAACCCCAAAATGAACAAACAAGCAGTATCCTCTTCATGCAGAGAGAGACACAAATAAAACCAGCTGGAAAAAATTTTAGGCTACGTTCACAGTAGGACGTTGCGTTGTAATGTAATGTTGCATTGTGATGCGGCACTAAATTCGCAATGCAACATTCTACTGTGAACCTAGCCTTAAAATATTTTTTCTTTTTTTAAAGAAAAACAACACACACACACACACAATAAAAATTGGATTAACTACTAAGAAAACCAAAAGGAAGAAAAGGTATCCTGGAACTAAGCTCATTTTCAACACCTCTAGTAAAGGAACACTATCAAACTAAGTGTTCTAAAATGATAATGTACAAATGTCTAACATTCTCCAACTTTTCATGTAAATATCAGAGGCAAAAGCTTTAGGGCTCGTTTCCACTATCGCAAATCCGCATGCGTCCTACGCATGCGGATTCGCACATGTAATGCAAGTGGATGGGCCTGTTTCCACTGTAGCGTTGTGGAATGCATGCGAATCGCAGGCAATGTATTTAATAGGGAAATCGCATGCGTTTTTATTACGAGTTTTTTTACGCGAATACGCGTGCGATTTCGCATAGGAACCAAAGTAAATTAACCACCCTGGCGTTCTGATTAAATCGCCAGGGTGGCTGCGGGAGGGTTTTTTTTAAATAAAAAAAAAACTATTTCATGCAGCCAACTGAAAGTTGGCTGCATGAAAGCCCACTAGAGGGCGCTCCGGAGGCGATCTTCCGATCGCCTCCGGCGCCCAGAATAAACAAGGAAGGCCGCAATGAGCGGCCTTCCTTGTTTTGCTTATATCGTCGCCATAGCGACGAGCGGAGTGACGTCATCGACGTCAGCCGACGTCCTGACGTCAGCCGCCTCCGATCCAGCCCTTAGCGCTGGCTTGAACTTTTTGTTCCGGCTGCGCAGGGCTCGGGCGGCTGGGGGGACCCTCTTTCGCCGCTGCTCGCGGCGGATCGCCGCAGAGCGGCGGCGATCAGGCAGCACACGCGGCTGGCAAAGTGCCGGCTGCGTGTGCTGCTTTTTATTTGATGTAAATCGGCCCAGCAGGGCCTGAGCGGCAGCCTCCGGCGGTGTTGGACGAGCTGAGCTCGTCCAGACCGCTCAGGTGGTTAACACAGGCAGTGACATGGTTAAAACCGCATATAGCCTAACCTATGCGAAATCACATGCGTAATCGCGTAAAATAACGCGTAAAAAAACGCACCTGCATGCGATTTCATCAGCGGTGGAATCCAGGCGATTCTGCACCGCAATAGTGGAAATGAGCCCTTAATTCATTGTGTGCAGAATTTAGCTCTATTGGGACAAATTATTCTCAAAAGGGGTGTCTGTTTCAATACACAACCAGTGTTGTTTTCTTGCATATCAGACACAGTATTTTTTTTTTTTTTTTTGCTTTCAGAGAAAAAGTATGAAAAGCTGTGGTGTCACAGACAACTACAAATTTTTATAACAAGTTACATTTCCTCTGCTCTCTTCAGATACTTCATTCAGAGACACGAGGCACAGGACACAGGCAGAGATGTCTCTGGGGTTAACAGATGCACTGTGAGGGAATTCCCCCTCCCCTTATGGTTCCCTCTGCCGTCAGATTAGAGCAGACTTGCTGTCAGTTTAGAGTGAAAGGAATTTGTTTCAGTAAACAAAAGAGAAAAAAAAAAAAACACTTCCATTGACTTACATTAAAATCGTGGTAAAGTCGCAGCAATCACGATTTCTTTGAAAAATGGTGGTAAAGTCGCAGCAATCACGATTTCTTTGAAAAATGGTGGTAAAGTCGCAGCAATCACGATTTCTTTGAAAAATGGTGATCTAAATTTTGCTGCGAGTTAATGGAAGTGTTTTTTTAAAAACGAAAACGACTCGCAAAACGCTCTACGGCCTGTCAGGGCCCTTATTGTGTTTATCTGTTCAGCAACATTTTCAGCTCAATCTCAAAATGCTGCTCTTGTGCTTTAACCCCCCTGCTGTCTATTAAAACCGCCAGGGGGCAGCGCAGCACTTACATTTTTAAATTTTTTTTTTATCATGTAGCTAGCCTAGCGTTCAGCGGCATCCCCTAACCCCCTCCGATCGCCTCAGGCGATCAGCGCAAACAGGAAATCCCGTTCAGAATCGGATTTCCTGTTTGGCTTCCCCTGTCGCCATGGCAACGATCGTCATCGACGTCGTGACATCATCGGGAGTCCCGATCCACCCCTCAGCGCTGCCTGGCGCTGATAGGCCAGGCTGCGCAAGGGGTCTGGGGGGGGGGGGGCCGCGAGGCAGATAGTGGCGAATCAGCGCGGAGCAGCGGCGATCGGGAAGTACACGCAGCTAGCAAAGTGCTTACCACCAGGGAGGTTAAAGAGCACATGGGGGGGAAAGGGAGATGGAGGCTGTCCTATTTACTTGTAAACAACGCCAGTTGCCTCTTAGTCCTGCTGACAAGATTAGCTGCATGCTTGTTTCTGGTGTGATTCAGACATTCAGACACTACTGCAACCAAATAGATCAGCAAGACTGCCAGGCAATATTGTTCGAAAGGAAATAAATATGGCAGCCTCCATATTCTTCTCACTTCAGTTGTCCTTTAAGGCAATTTACATTATAAAGCTACTGCCACACTGAATTGCGTTCTTTTCCCTTTGTTGTATTATATAAGCAATGCGATTATATTGTTTGATGCAGTGCGCCAGTGAGAAAGTAGTCTAAATGAAAATAAATGTCCGCCTCCACATCTCTCTCAGGGCTTGATCAGACTGCAGGCGTTTTTGTTGTTTTTTAAGCATGGGCCATTTTTTTTTTTTTAAATCACCCTGAAAGCGCTTACACAATGATTCTGTAAGAGAGTTCACTTATGAGCGGCTCGTTTGCGTTCCGCTTTGTAAAGCGCTGTTTGAGCCATTTTTTAGGTGATTTCGCCTCAATGGACGGTATAGAAAAAACGCAGAAAACGTTCACAAAACCGCTTTGAGGAGCCATTGCGTTTTTAAGAATAAATACATTGTATTTTTTATTTTCCGGATCAAAGAATTCACTTCCTGACTTGTGTCAGGGAGTGAATTACCAAACCGCTCGGGAAAAAGAGCATCAGAAACAGTCAACCACAAAAACGAATCGCCCACCCAAGCGCCGGGAAATGGGAAAAAGAGCGCCTAAAAAAAAAGCTCACCGTGGACGGACACATGAGCGAAACACAATGTGAACATGGCCTCACCTCAAGTTCCATTTAATAACCTTGGCAGGAGCCCAGGCCGTGTCTCGGCCTCTGTTCCTTGTCCCCCACTTTGGATTAGAGAATATACCTCGGTCTCCTCATAGTTCAGAATTTATGATCTTGTATAAAATTCTGCCTGCCTGACCTAGGAGACCAAGGTAAAAAAAATGTTTAATATGGTCTGACTCAGTGGCATAGCTAAGGAGCTGTGGGCCCTGATGCAAGTTTTACAATGCCCCCTCCCCCCCCAGCCCTCTATACATAACAATTGATACGGCGCACCAAAACCTGCCAAAGGCAACTACAGTGTCAGGGGTGCAAGAAGAGGATGGGAACTGCTTGTTAATGGTTACTACTATTTAAAGAGAGTCTGAAGCAAGAATAAATCATGTGTGCCCCTGCTAAAACGCCGCTATCCCGCGGCTTAACGGGGGTCCCTTCACCCCCAAATCCCCCTCCGTGCAGCGGGGGAGCGCTTCCGCATTGGGGCAGGGCTAACCGCCGCAGCCCTGCCCCACGCGCGTCTGTCAGACGCGTATCTCCGCCTCTCCCCCGCCCCTCTCAGTCTTCCTTCACTGAGAGGGGCGGGGGAGAGGCGGCAATGCGCCGCTGATAGACGCGCTGTGAGGCAGGGCTGCAGCCGTTAGCCCTGCCTCCAGCAGCAGCAAAATATACAACCAATTTGGTCGTTGATTTTGCGGGGGAGGGGGGGGTTGGGGGTGAAGGGACCCCCGTTTAGCCGCAGGATAGCGGCGTTTTAGCAGGGGCACACATGCCCCTGCTAACTATAAGCTCTGAAGCGAGATTTATTCTCGCTTCAGTGTCTCTCTATAGAAATGATTATTATGAGCACAGAACCAATAGAGAGCTAATACTACAGTTGAGGGAGGGCCCCTTGGGGCCCCTCTGGTCCGAGGGCCCCGAAGCGGTCGCTACCTCTGAACCCCCTATTGCTATGTCCCTGGTCTGACTCCCCACACGTCTAACACTGGATGCTCTCATGGTAACAGGAAAAAAGGGCGTTGGCAGCTAGTGGACAAAAAGGGCGCCACTATTCACTTCCATAATAAATATCGTTTAATGGGCACCAAGCAGGAAAAAAGGGCGCTAGAGATTAAAAACGTTTTACAAACGGCGCCCGGAGATTTTTAATGTTTTATAACTGCACTTGTGATGATTTAAGATTAGAAAATGCACCCGTGACGAATAACGTTTATAAAAATACTAAACATATTTATCGTATTTAACTAATACATTATTTAAAATGTTATCCCTTACTGTTTGTAAAACATTATTATTCACAAAATAAAGCAATTAGTACGTAACGTAAATTGCAATATATTTTTTACAGTCACTATTTGTAAAACATTATTATCCACATAATAAAGCGAACAGTAAGGGGGGTGGTTAGGGTGAGGCACCACCAGGGGGGGTCTTAGGGTGAGGCACCACCAGGGGGGGGGGGGGTCTTAGGGTGAGGCACCACCGGGGGGGGGGGGTCTTAGGGTGAGGCACCACCAGGGGGGAGGGGTGTCTAAGGGTTAGGGATAGGTACAGGGAGGGTTCTGTGTGAGAGTAGGATTGGGTTTAGTTTTAGTAATACTTACTAATGTTTTACAACACTTAAAATCTGAAAATATTGTATATAACGATGATATAACTATAACTATGTACGTATTATTATAAGAAGAAACGATAAATGAAGGTTGTTCACAATAATATACAATTATAACGATAAAACATATTATCGTTTTTTAACAAACATAATTATAAGTTTCACTTTTGAAACAGGGAAGATTAAAGTTTTCACAATTTGCGATTTCATACACATTATTTAATGATTTCTACATTTGTAAAATTATTTGTAAACGAAATACAACACAATATTTTTATAAACTGTATTACCACTTATCGTTTACACCCCGCACCCTTTTTTCCCCGATGCCCTTTTTTGATGTACGCTGCTCTCATACCCTCTCTGGGGCCGACTCTCAAATTGTACACCTTTATGTTTTACAGGCTGCACAGCATGCATCTTTTTTATGCTGCACAGAGGATTTGAAAGAGTTTATTATGAAATAGTTGCCTCACAGAGCCTCAAATGTCTCCATTGCTCATATAGACATGTCCAGGCTGCCCTTCCTGCTCACACTCTCAGACGCCTCCGAGGAAATCATGGCAACATTGTCTCACGCACCTGTACACAGATTAACTCTTTCATCCCTAGAACATGCCTCCAATTTGTGTTCTGGAGACCTCAGCTGGTCGACAAGATTTTCACTCTGCGATTTCAGGTTCTCAGTAATAAGGAAGGATCTGCACTGATCACTCAGGTATTGAACAAATGAGGCCACTGCTAAAATGTCCAACTTTTATCGGCAGCATGTACATACCTCCCAACTTTTTGAGATAAGAAAGAGGGACAGTTAAGCTACACCCCTGCCACACCCGTAATCACGCCTTTGTCACACCCCTAGTCACACATATCATAAAGATTTCATAAGAAAAATATGCTGTTATATAATTCGGTACTTATCCGTTAGCCGGGCGCATCCGGCAGGTGGCGCTAATTACTATTCCCCCTCCAGGCCGACATGGATAGTAGGGAAAAATGTAACTCTGGTGGAGTTTTGTCACCACCTGCCGGATGCGCCCGGCTAACGGATAAGAACCTATAATTCAAACCACACCGGTCCTTTCTATCCTGCTTCATTTTCCTTCATATTAACATTTGACTATAAAATGTATTCCCTTTAAATTGATATATTACTAATTTTCAAACATTTTTTAATAGAGAAATATATATATTTACATAGAAAGAGGGACAAAGTCCTGAAAGAGGGACAAATGAGGAAGAAAGAGGGACAGGGCTCCCAAAGAGGGACAGTTGGGAACTATCAGCATGTTTCCAATACCTGATATACTCTGCAAGTCCAGCAGCAATATTATGCAGTAAAGGTGACCATGCATCTATTGACTTTGCGCCCCTATCGATAAAATTATCGAACTGGATGGCTAAATCGAATGAAAATCGATCCCGCAACAAAACATGCCAATCGACAAATTCAACTGATTTTGGTCTGAAATAAGTTGATTGTATACAGCACGATTTAGCAGTGATTGATGAACACGACAGTACCCCCTCCCGCTGTCTCCCAAATGTAAATGTGCTCCCCCGCTTGGTGCCCGTGCATATGACCTGCTCCAGCTGCCGTGACTGTCCAGCTGCATCCACTCACGCTCACTGATTGTCCGCCACCAGTCATGTGTGTGTGACATCACACAATTGTCATATGTGGCAACCACGTGAGGTGCTCATGTGGAGGCTGCGTACAACACCGGTGGTGGCTGGAACAGGTGAGATTTGAATGTATGGGCACCGGGGGGGTGGTAGGGCAATCACCATGGGGGAGGGGGCAGTGACACGACAGCATCACAAGGCCGATTCCCAAGAGATTTCAGCAGATCCCTCTCAGATTTGATCAGAGAGAGAGATCCTTCTCTTGGTTGATCTGCCCATACATTGTTAGATCTATGGGCACCTTTACTATTCAGTTGTGCTTTCCTGACAATAATGCACCTCTTGCCTGGAATCACCGTTTATTTAACCACTCGAGAACCGCAGTGTTAACCCCCCCCCTAAAGACCAGGCTATTTTTTGAGAAATTGGCCACTGCAGCTTTAGGACCTCGCTGCAGGGCCACACAACTCAGCACACAAGTAATCCCCAGCTCTCTGTTGGTGGGGTCTGGTCGCCCCCAGATTTTTTTTTTATTTTTTTATATAAATATTCATTTCTTTATTTTGCTAATACTTTTGACTATTTTTTTTTTTCATTTTATAATTACCCCTCCCTCCCCCGCCAGCCAATCAGCGTGATCAGCTGTCATAGGATTCAGCCTATGACAGCATATCACTTCCGCAGCAACATAGGGGACAGCCATGTCACACGGCTGTCCCCAGTACAGCACTGCCTGAGATCGCAGCGCTGTACGAGGTAATTAAACGGCAGTTGCACTGTCTAATAATCTACGAGTGGCGATCGCCACTGGGAGACTGAAGGCGGAGCTCCACCTACCATGCAGAAGATTCGCTCAGCTTGCGCGAGATCTCCTGCAATAGCTAGCCCCAGGTCTTGACGCCAATTGGCATTAGGCGGTCCTGGGGCTGCCGCCGCGGTCACGCCCATTGGTGTGATGCGGTCGTTATGTACTTAAAAGGACCTTTGTTGTGGAAATATCCCTACCATAACCGGACAAGAAAATTATTCAGCAATGACACAGAGAAAGAAAATGCACTTGTTCACACTGCAGGCCGTGTGGCCAATGAATGTCTATGAGAAGGTTCTTATCAGCGTGGGTCATTCACGGTATTGCTAAAAAAAAGCGGTGCGTGTTCCATTTTCGGGCTGAATCCGTGTCAATGAAAGGTACAGGAAAATCGGCGATCACGTACAAAAACACGCAATAAGGCAATTGCGCTCGTCTTTTTAAGAATAAATACATTGGGCTCTATTCTCAAAGACTTCCCGCATGCGGTAAAGTGCATGCGGGAAGTTTGCAACCAAAACACCGTCAAGTTGACATTCTCAAAAAACATGCGGTAAAAGTGCGGGATTCATGCGGAAAAATTTCAGCAAAAGTCGGTATTTTCCGCAATAAAAAATCAATTCTCAAAAATGTTCAGGCGCATCATTTCGTCGTTATTTAACGATTTTATATCACCTACAAATAGTAGGTGATATATTCCGCATCCCATTTAATGAAGTGTGGAGGCTTAAGGGCTGTGCTTGCTGGACTTTTTTTTTTTTAAACACTTTTTCATGCGACCTTTTTACCGCATGATTCCCGCATGAATAATGGCTGTTTCCGCATCTTTTTTCCCGCATGCGGAAAACATGCAGAAAATATTAGTGAATGTGGAAAAAATGCGGAGTTTACCGCTGGCGGAAATATAGCGGTAAAATTTTGCGGTGTTTTGTCATCTTTGTGAATAGAGCTCAATGTATTTATTCTTTTCTGGGTCAATGAGTTCACTTCCTGACTTGCGTCAGGGAGTAAATTACAAAACCGCTTGGAAAAAAAGCTTAGAAAACCGCTTCGCACAAAAAGGAATCGCCCACCCAAGCGCCGAGGGTCGGGAAAAAAAAAAAAAGACGCCTCAAAGAACAAAAACCTGACGGACACGGAAACGGAACGCAATGTGAACAAGGCCTAAGTCCTCACCAAAGTAGATGCCCTCAATACTCGAACCTTCTGTAGGTGAAGTATCTCAATGTATAAACCACAATTACATTTCCACCTCAGGTATTCCCCCCCAAAATCAAAAAGGGAATGCATCTTGCTTACCTCACTTCCCTTCTTTCTAAGCCTCTATGACGGTGTGCTTTAAAACTTTTCTGTAGACTCCTTTTAGTTTTTCACACTTCCTCTCATAATTCAAGCAATACCAGGAAGTAACCAGAAACACAGGTGCTATTGTTCCACCCATGTGATCAGAAGATTATAACCTGCTGATTGAGGCTGAGGGAATCAGGTGATTTCATGCAATGCAAAACTGCACTGCAAAACACAATGGTCATTGGGCCCTATTCACAATCATTTTCCGCATGCAGAAATGCACTTGCGGTAAATTCCTGACTGAAAAAAAGACCATCTTGACATTCACAATTTTTTACGCATGATTATTTGGTACTTTTCCGTTAGCCGGGCGCATCCACTAGGTGGCGTTAATTACTATTCCCCCTCCAGGCCGCCATGGATAGTAGGGAAAGATGTAATTCTGGTCGAGTTTTATCGCCACCTAATGCGCCCGGCTGACAGAAAAGTACCGATTATTTACCGCATGCGTAAAATTGTAAACATTGTTTGCCCGCATGCGTAAAAAAAGCAGTAAAAATCCCCAAAAGTCGGCAATTCCCGCAAAAAAAAAAAACAACAACAAAATTCACATTAAAAAAGGGGCACCTTATTTCTGACTTAACTATCGATTTTTTATCACCTACTAGTACTTGGTGATATATTTCGCTTCCAATTGACTTAAATGGAGTCTGGAGCCCTGAGTGCCGTGTTTGGTGGACTTTAATTTTTTTTCTATGCCACTTTTTTTTACACATGGTTTCCGCATGTTTACTATGTAATTACACATGTTTCCCACATTTTGAGTTGAGGCTAGATGCACACATAACATAACATAACATAACATAACATAACATGAAAAGCTGCATTTTATGTTAATGTGTGCGTTTTTGTTGCGTTTGCGTTTTTACCGCAGATGTGTTTAAGCGTTTGCATGCATTTTAATGCATTTGTGGTTCACATATAAAATTATATGAGTTTTTCATGCGCTTTCATTTTGCATTTTATGCAAATCACTAGGAAGACAACAGGAAGCTGAAACCCATCCCAAAACATTTTTTTAAGCAAAAACGCATAGAGAAACGCATGGAAAAACGCATGAAAAATGCATTCAATTGCGTTTCTATTGACTTTCATTATGTGCACTTTTCATGCGTTTTTGACAATTAAGCAACAAAAACCAGTGTTTTTAAAAACGCACGCATCAAAAACGCACATGTATTTTTTCCTACGGGCCCATAGACTTCCATTAGCAGCAAAAACACAGCGTTTCCTGCAACGCTATCGTTTCTGCTATGTGATGCAGCATTATGCAAATTAGTGCAGCTTGAAAATAGACCAATCGAGCTTACCTCGGTAGGTTCATTTTCAGGGCTGGAACCCACTAGAGCAATTTTTTGAGCTATGATTAAGGAGCCGTTGCTCCGATACGCGTGAGCTTTTGTATGCTACTTTGATGATGGATTATCAATAAAGGTCTTTTGATTATATCCCACAATCTGGAGCAGCGGGATTTTTCCTGGATTCCCTCAATTTTTTGAGCGTTTAGGGAGCGTGATAAATCGCTAGCGATTTCCCTAAACGCTCTGCCAATGTAAATGGATGGTGCAAATCCCACAGAAGCGATTAGCAAAATCGCAAACGCAGGACATGTAGCATTTTGTTAGCGTTTGCGCTTTAATGTAAAGTATATAATCGCTGGCGTAATCGCTCATCAATACCTGCACAGAGCGATTTTGCTAGCGTTTTGAAGTTACTGCACACTGTAACGAATTAAAATTAATAGAAAGGACCAATCAGACTTTAAATCGCTAATTGCTACACAACCGCTGGCAAATTGATACACTTTTTAAAATTTTCCCTAAAACGCTCAAGGAATCGCTAACAAACTGCTCATACGAAACGCTAGCGACTGCGATTAGTGATTGCGTTTTCCAGTGGGTTCCAGGCCTCAAGTACCATAAATTTGCATAATCCAACTCAACTTTTTTTGCACCTCATTGATCATCACTACACGCATGACGTATTTCTATAAAGCCTGCTGAGATTTTACTAAAGCACCTGCAATTCAGCAATGACATACTTTATCACGTGCCACATGCAACTCTTTATTGATCATCATAGCTACTGTAAACAAATAAATAAAACCCACAAAAAAACCTTGTTTAAACGCAGAAACTGCTTATTGTTGAAAAAAAAATCATTAGGGTTCACACTCGTGTTGTCAAGAAATACAATCAGAAACAAGCACTTGTACCGCCTCAAAAGTCGGCACACTCAATGAGTTGATGCAGAATTATGTAAATAAATATTGAATGCACATCTATGCAGTATGAAAATGGACCAGTGAAATGAAGCCAAGGTAGGATTTGATTGGCCATTTTGAAATGTACATAATTCAGCACTAGTCTGCTTTGACCTCTTGAGGACCGTGGTGTTAAATCCCCCTAGTCACCAGGCCATTTTTTTCTAATTGGGCCACTGCAGCTTTAAGGCCTCGCTGCAGGGCCGCACAACACAGCACACGAGTGATTTCCCTCAACCCCCCCCCCCCCCCCCCCGTCAGCCTATTACAGGGAATCGCTCCCGAGCCCTCCAGGGGGACAGCCATGTCACACAGCGCTGTACTAAGTAAAAAGACAGCCATCTAACAATCTCCTAGCGGTGATCGCCGCTGGGAGACTGATGGCGGAGCAGAGCTCCGTCATCCATGCGGAGATGTGTGCACATTGGCGCGCACGATCTCCTGCAAATCCCCGTCCCAGCACTTGACGCCAATTGGTGTTAGGCGGTCCTGGTGATGCCGCCTAGATCACACCCATTGGCGTTAGGCGGTCCTTAGGTAGTTAAGGAACTCAGCAGGAAACCTCATAGGGCTGGAACCCACAGGAGCACTTTTGGCAGCGTTTTGGCAGCACTGCGATACGCTAGCAGTTTGCCAAAACGCTGGGCTAATGTTAATGGATGGGGCAACTTCCACAGGAGCGTTTGCGTTTCCCAGAAACGCAAACGCAGGACCTGCAGCATTTTGGGAGCGTTAGCGCTTCAATGTAAAGTATTGAAACGCTAGCAGAAACGCTCAGCAAAACCTAAACTGAGCGGTTTTGCTAGCGTTTTGCGGTTCAGCACACTGTAACAAAATTAAAAATAATTCACAGGACCAATCAGGATAAAAACGCAAAACGCAAAACGCTATGCACCCGCTGGGCAAAAAAATACAATGTTGCAAAACACGACCAAAAACGCGCATGAATCCGCTTGCAAACTGCTCAGACAAAACGCTAGCGGTTGCGTTTTGCGTTTGCTGATTTCAGTGGGTTCCAGGCCATAGGATGTATAAGATCCGCTAACATGACTGGTGGACAACACCCTCTCGAACTGCTAGTATTCAGATAGGTTGTAGGTAACTATGACTAGGGATGGTCAGTGAGATGCAAATCATTAAGGGCCCGTTTCCACTTGTGCGGTGGAAATCGCGGCGGTAAAAATTCGCATGTAGATGCGAATTTTGCAAGCGGTTGTATGCGAATTTTCATGCAAATTCGCATGGATGACGATGTATGCGAATTTAACCATGGCAATGCCTGTGTGCTTTTCCATTGATTCCATGCAAATTCACATGAAAATTTGCATATCAAAACTGCATGTGAATTCCCTATTAATACATTGTATGCGATTCACATAGCGGTATGCGGTGTGCGAATTCTGATGGCTCTGCCATGCAGATTTTTTCTGCACAGAAAAACACTCAGAAATCCTGACAAGTGGAAACAGCCCCATCCACTTGCATTGTCTATGCGAATCTGCATGCAGGAAACACATGCAGTTTCGCTCTAGTGGAAACGGGCCCTTAGAGTTGATGCAAATTTTGTATCAAAATGTATGCAGCTTAAAGAGAATCTGTATTGTTAAAATCGCACAAAAGTAAACATACCAGTGCGTTAGGGGACATCTCCTATTACCCTCTGTCACAATTTCGCCGCATTAAAAGTGGTTAAAACAGTTTTAAAAAGTTTGTTTATAAACAAACAAAATGGCCACCAAAACAGGAAGTAGGTTACAGTATGTCCACACATAGAAAATACATCCATACACAAGCAGGCTGTATACACCCTTCCTTTTGAATCTCAAGAGATCATTGTGTGTTTCTTCCCCCCTGCAGTTCTCATGCACTGAAGTTTCAGGCTGCTTGTTTTTCTCCTGCAAACAGCTTTGCCCTTGTCTGTAATTCTTCAGTATGTGAAAGCCCAGCCAGCTCAGAGGACGATTTATCCAGCTTGTAAAAGATAAGAGAGAAGAGAGAAGCTGCTCTAATCTAAATAATACACAGACAGTGTGCATAAAGGGGCCTGGGAGGGTGAGTTCATAGCAGAACCACAACACTGAAGAACTTGGCAGCCTTCCAGACACAGGCCGACAAGTCTGACAGGGGAAAGATACATTGATTTATTACAGAGATAGTGATAGCAGAAAGTGCTGCAGTAAAGCAGAACACATTAGAATAGCTTTTGGAACTAGTAGGATGATAAAAAACAGGATGCAATTTTTGTTACGGAGTCTCTTTAAGAATAAACCATACAAAATGTGCAAGATGCTGCAACAACTCAAAAATATTCAGCCAATCACAATGCTTTGTGCTGTAGAGGGTGCGGTGTTTGGAGAACAGTTTTCTATGAGGTTTCCTGATGGGTCCTCTAAATTAGGCCCAGTGCACACCAAAAACCGCTAGCAGATCTTCAAAACGCTAGAGGTTTTTGAAGCAGATTTCAGAGGGATTCTAAGGCCTGGGGCACACCAGAAGAGTTTTTCTGAGCGTTTTGAGTTTTTAAATCTGCTGCTAATGTTATCCTATGTGTCTGTGCACACTGGAGCAATGAGATTTTGTAAAAACCCCCATAGCTTTTAAGCTCTTCCCAATGTAACTCCTCTGGTGTGCCCCAGGCCTAAGCCTGTTCAGAGAGGTTTTCTAAACATGCCTAGCGTTTTTTTGGAGCGTTTTTGTGTAGCAGATCTCATATATTGTTACAGTAAAGCTGTAACTGAACAGCTTCTGTGACAAAAGCGCCTGGAAAACCGCACTGATCTAGGTTTTTCAGAGCTATTTTCCACTTTCCTATACTTTAACATTGAGGCAGAAACGCCTCAGAAATCTATAAAATGCTGCAGCCCCCGAGTTTGCGTTTGAGGGAAAAACGAGCCGCTCTGGTGTGCACCAGCCCTTTCACTTTCATTAGCCAAGCGGTTTTCCCCCTGCAAGCGTTTTAAAAACCACTCCAGAACCGCTCTGGTGTGCACCAGCCCTCAAACTAGCGCCCATAATTCTGCATCATCTTTTATTTGCATCTCATTGACCATGCCTACTCCAAATTAACCTTGCATTGCTTAGGCCTCTTTTCCATAGACTGTTGAAAGGCAGTGAAATACGTCTCAAACTTTCACAACTGCTCATTGCTGCCTGGTAACTGCTTGTTGCTGCCGGGTAACTGCTTGCTGCTGCCTGGTAACTGCTTGTTGCTTCCTGGTAACTGCTGGCTGAGCACACAGTTCAACAGTCCGTGGAAAAGAGGCCTTACAGTGGTATGAGAAATGAGGCCCATCTTCTGAAACTGCAATTCAATGTTCATCATTAGGATGTCCGATGTCCAACATGTACTCTGACTTGAAATTAACTGGCCATTTGTATTTAGGGTTGCCAGGTGTCCGGTTTTAGACCGGTAAGTCCGGTTTTTGGCCGCTGTGTCCTGTCCAAAAAGGCATGTTAAACCGGACAATTAAGATGTCCGGTTTTATGCCTTTTGCCACTTGCCGCCAGTAACTCCGAAACATCCGTTCATCAGCCGTTTCGGAGTCACAGAGATCATTCTGCCCGATTAGCAATAGGGATTCGGGAAGCACTACTGTGGATATGGCACCGCCCCTGTTTGTCATCACATCACAATACTGAGATCCGCCTCCAACATGGCGGCCTGTACGGCTCCGAAGTTGCGACATGGTGATGTACGACATGCCGCGCTAACTTGTGTGCGCATGCGCAGTGTCTGTAGTGAGGCTGTCTCCTGATGGTGGGAGCGGGGTTTTCCTGCAGTTTGTAATTCGGCAAAACTGTGCAGGACTCGTCACCAGCAGTATGGCGTTCAACTTCGAATCTGCTACAGGGGCCAGCACTAACCCAGGTAGGAAGATAGTGAGAGATGGGGACACAAAGCTCGGGGGGTGTTGTATAGAAGCAGCACGCTGTCACACATCATGCTTGTCAAACCTTATGTTACTGCTGTCTCTCAACACGATTACAGCAATTGAAATACAGTTTGATTATGAAGTCAGTGTAGCCCGTTTTGGGTAACAGGCCCGCCACCCGTCCGCCAGCGCTGCGCGACCGCTGATTCGCTGCCTGGCTGTCAGTCAAAGGCACAGCCAGCCAGCTTACGCGGCGTAAGTTACGCCAGCTTAAGTACCGCCCCCGATCCCGCGCTTCCCGACGTTGCTACGTGTAATGCTTGTGCATTTACTGGTGAAAAGCGGTCTCTTATTATGTGCATTTACTGGTGAAAAGTGGTCTTTTATGTGCATGTACTGGTGAGGACAGTTAGTGACATGGCTATGTACTCTGTAATGTGCTGCAGAAGATGTCAGTGCGATATAAATACTGTAAAAAACATTTTTTAAAAAGCCCATTGCTTAGCCCCACTCTACATAAAAGTGTGCTTCTGACTCCGCCCCTAACTCCACCCCTAACTCCACTTCCTGTCCGGTTTTCTCCATCAGCCGACCTGGCAACCCTATTTGTATTCGCAACTGGAATGCAGGTTTGCCAGCATGGTCACTGTGGCCAACTCCAGCTGACTGCAGCTTCAGGTTAGAGTTTATACTGAGGATTACAAGATGGAGGGTGCACGCTGGTGAACCCAACCCATGCAGCGAAATGCCTGGGTGTTTTTTTTTGGGCTAACTAGAAGTAAAGAAGGTAATTTGGGCATGACATGCCAGATAAATTCGGCACCACCATAGGTGCAAATGTAACTTAATTCTAATACCGGCTGTGGATGTCAATTTGGGCTCCTTCGGCATGGAAGTATGGCTATAATTTAGTCGCACTCTGGCTAGCAACAGTGAACGTGGCGGTAGTGCCAAACTCCTGATAGCAGCAGTGACTGGGGAAGTAGCACCAGAAATTGGCGAAATCTTCGTCAATCCGGGTAATGGCGGTCAATACAGTAACAGAGCAGCTGAAATTCTGATAGCCGCAGTGACTGGAGAAGTAGAATCAGCAAACTGTAGCCAGTCTTCGGGTAGTGGCAGAGTCTATGGTTAGTTGCAGGGGATAGCGGCAGTGTAAGGGTCCTTTCACACTATGTACATTGTGTTGCAATAGGATGCCAACACAACAATCCCATTAAGATGCATTGTAGGTTAGATAGTTAGTTGTGCATAAAGTGAAAGTATGCTTCAACGCCACTGTAAGGCCTAGTGCACACCAGAGCGGTTCTGCTGCGGTTTGCGATCCGCTTGCGGGTGCGGATCCGCTAGGGTAATGTATTTCAATGGGCTGGTGCACACCAGAGCGGGAGGCGTTTTTGCAGAAACGCATACTCCCGGGCTGCTGCATATTTTGGATTGCGGATGCGTTTCTGCCTCAATGTTAAGTATAGGAAAGACGCAAACCGCTCTGAAAAACGGCACTTCAGAGCGGTCTGCCAGGCATTACAGTAGCTGTTAAGTAACAGCTTTACTGTAACAATACATGAAATCTACTACACCAAAAACGTTTCACAAAACCGCAAAATGCTAGCTGAAACGCTACAGAAAAAGAAGAAAAAGCGTTTCAAAATCTGCTAGCATTTTGCGGATCTGCTAGCGGTTTTTGGTGTGCACCAGGCCATAATGTGCATTGTAGGCGTGCACAGGGAAGGGGAGAGGTTCTGGTGATGTTATGCAGGGGCACTTTTAGGCATAGGCAAAACAGGCCATTGCCTAGAGTGCCATTGGTCCTGGATTAAGCCCCGCCCCCAAATGAAGCCCCACCCCTTGACTAAGCCTCACCCCATGGGTGTTATATTACTTGCTTCTGCTGCATCTGCCCTAGTGTAAGTTGCAGGCAGCTGCCGCTGTGTCCCTCTGTACCTTTTCTGCCCACATTACGTGTATTTTCTGGTGAAACTCTGCCGCAATAAGTGTAATTTCTAGTGAAACGCTGCCACATTATGACTATTTTCTGGTGAAACATTGCCGCATTAAGATTACTTTCTGGTGAAACATTGCCGCATTACGATTGCTTTCTGGTAAAACACTGCCACATTACAATATTTTTTGGGTGAAATGGTGTCGCATTACAATTATATTCCCGGGGGGGGGGGGGGGGTGTCCTGGTGTTTATGCATAGATTTGGGGGGCTTTGGTGTGAGCACAGGATATTTAAGGTCAAGGTAGAATATCGTTAAAATTACCGATATACCACTATCAGGAAAAGGTACTTGATACAGTACTACAATATTTTTTTTTTCAAAGTACAGATTTTCACTGTCTTAAATCAGGTGGATCAAACACTTTGTGAATCAATTCACTACTTTAAAGGCACTGACAATCTTCTCTTTAATCCAGGTATCTCAAATAAATAATTAAACGCAACATAAGATGGAGCACACAGTATCATCTGCTGCCTTGCTGTAGTTGGTGTATGCCTGTCCTGGAAAACCTGCCTGTAACACTGACACCACTGCACAGCTGAAGGGAGGTCATATCAAAAAGGGGCTACACAGAATTTAAAGGGTATCTACGAGTTATAAAAGAGAAAAAGTTAGATACTGAACTTAGTAGAGGGAAGTCTTTAGATAGCCCTCCACCCCCCTCGAGCTAGTCATTGCAGTGCTGGGATCCTATGAACCTATGATCTGTCAAATGCTTGCCGAATAGGTTTGTGCAGCTGTGCTCCTGCTCACAAACAAGGCGAAAGACGGCCTGCACCGTAGCATGGAGCAGCTTGTGCACAGCTTCTTCCTTTGTGCATGAACTGCAGACACAGCTTTAATTTCAGAGCATTCACATCCAAATCAGGTGAACTGTGTAGGAATTACAACAGTATGCAATGGCAACCTCATGGTACAGTTATGTGCCTCCTGTCAGGAATATACTGGGGTGCTTATGATGTAAGGATAATATTTTCATTTTCCTGTCTGCTATGTACTTCAGATGCGTATGTATGGGTGGTCATCTGGCTTTGGGGAAGCTGTACTTGTCTGTATGACAGTGTGGAATACAATTACCCTCAGTTCCTCTGGGAGCAGGGAGCTAATTAGAAGCCCCATTGTCCCATCATACAAATGAAGACATGTCAGGGAAGTCAGGGAACTTCAAAGACTAACAAAAAACTCTAGAATTTGCATCTGGCAAGCCTGCTGGAAGGTGGAGGAAGCCTTAATCAATTGTCACATGGAGGGGGTGGGGGAGACCTTTTTGACGATCTGAAAACTGAGACAAGGAAAGGTTTGAAGTGGCATATCACAGGAAAGGATATGACGCGCGTTATGTATGGACAGACCTGTGGAAATTGAATTATTGGTGGAGTTGAAAAGCCTCACTTAACAATCTCTTGATGTATAGACATTGTAACCTGGGGAAATTGGGCTAAGGAAGTTTTTTGTTGGGTGTGTGTACTATAGTGGATGTTGGATCTCTGGAAATCCAATTATGACTGAGGATGTAATTAAATCTAGCTTCCCCCCCCCCCCCCCGTCCACACAGGCTCCCGGCCCAAGCTAAGGGGCTCCTGGTCAAAGCCAGAACTGTGTCCGTCCACAAAAGTCCAAGATTCTTCTATCTGGATCCCTGTATTTGGTAAGCAAATCGCTTTTGTGTGTATCTTTGTAACTCTTAATTTTGTAACTTTTTTACTTTGTTTTTTGTAATCTTTTGTATATATTCTGTTCTGCATTGTTCCATGTTTTTCTGGAATATTAAATTATTATTTAATAAGCTTGACTTCTGCCGTACTAAACTAACACTCATAGCCTAGAGGAGACTGCAGTGTAGCTGTGTATAAGTCCATGCCTAATTGTATGCTTGAGCAACACTACCATATGAAATCGCAATTGCATTGTGTGTGTGTGGCACTTCTGCGCTCGACAACCGAGTGGGAAGTCTAACAGTATCGTTCGGAACGACTGTTTGTGGTTTTGCTGCACGACAGTGTAACTTGCATTACAAATCATTGTCTGATTGTGCTGTGTTACTGTACAACTGTACTGTGTGTGTGTGTGTGTGTGTGGGTGCGTGGCGTTCTCGTATTCGGCCTAAGCGCAAAGCTGACCCAAATACGAAAACGCAGATTGCGTGTTTAACCCTCGACAGCTGAGGGGATGTGTCTAGCAACGCTAGTGGTGGCAGTGGGAAGTGTTTAAGGGGTTCCAGCCTTGCTTGTAGCTTAAATAAGGCTGTTCCCCGCTTAATCTGGTCAAACCCGCAGTCGGGAACCGTATACGCAGGCGTGCCGTGGGCCAGTTCCTGACATAATTGGCTAGCAGTGGTGGCATCGTTTAGTACATTAGTACGCAGTTTAGCTCGCTATTCTGAGTACTAAAGGCTGGAAGCTTGCTAGAAGCAACTAGCCTACAGAAGACTACTCAGTGCAGAATCTATATACGTTTTTTTTTGTTCAAAGATACACACTTGGCATTTTGCTTCCCTTCCCCCTTTTTTCTTTTTCTTTTTGCAACACGATGGCTCAGAAAGCATCCAGCTATGCAAAGCTAAACAAAGAGATACTACTCAACCTGTGTGAGCACAAAGGCATCGAGACGGTGAGCGGCCAGACTAAGGAGCAGTTAGTTCGTGCGCTCGAGGAGTATGATGAGGCAGAGCAAGCCCGTGCTTCAACGTCAGCGGATGCAGCTCAAGACACGCTAGAGGAGGAATCGCTCCCACCACAGAATGCGAGTGGAGATGATGTCCTGGATGATCCACTGAACACGGAGATGACATCTCTGGAAGCCGACCTACAGCTACTAGGTTCGGCTGAGCCCGAACTGCGCCTAAAGCTGATCCTGGAACATCGGCAAGCAGAGAGGGAACAAGCTGCACAGCGACACCAGCTGGAGCTGGCTAAACTTCAGCAGAAGAACCGGTCTGCTGGACCTGCAGAACGCGAAGGTGAGCGAGTCCACAGCATCCCCCTGGATAAGTTCCCCGCTATGGACAAGGACTCTGACATAGACACTTTCCTACAGGGGTTTGAAAGGACTTGTCAGCAGTATGGGGTGCCCCGTGAGCAGTGGGCAAGATACCTCACACCAGGGCTGAGAGGCAAGGCCCTGGAGGCGTTTGTGAGTCTCCCCCAGGAGGAAGAAACAGACTTTGAGGCAATTAAGAAAGCCATTATTGCGCGATACCACCTCACGCCAGAGGTGTATCGCAAACGTTTCAGGACAGTGCAGCGAGGTACTAATGACAGTTACCTGGATCATGCTTGCAACCTGCGCACTGCCTTCCAGCAGTGGTTAAAAGGACTGTCAGTCAAAACCTTGGATGCCCTGCAGGAGCTGATGATAAAAGACCAGTTCCTACACACCTGTCCTGTTGAGGTCCGGCTGTTTGTGCTGGATCAAGAACCAAAGACAGTGGATGAGGCTGCGGAAATGGCCGATTCCTACACCGCCCATAGAGCACCTGAGTCCCGGAGGACTACTACGCCCAGCTGGAGGGGAGAACAGAGTGCTAAACCTGTGTCACCCAGCACCCAGAGGAGGCAAGCACCGCTGTCTCCTGGATTCAGGCAAACAACCACTGACACTCAGAAATGCTTTGTATGTGACAGGGTGGGTCATATCAGCACGACTTGCCCAGAGAGGAAGAGGGAGGCCCCAAAATCCAGTGAGGCCTCAAACCCCAGTGAAGTCCCAACGGCTTTGTGTGCTACCAGGAATGCCACTGACTATGCAGAGAATCTGCAGCTTGTCATGGTTGGGGGTATAGTTGCCACTGGGCTGAGAGACACTGGAGCAGAAGTGACTCTCATACATCCCCAGCTTGTGAACCCGGAGCAGTACATACCTGGGAAAATGATTGCTGTCAGAGGAGTTGGGGGTGTCACCCCTGCAATACCCACCGCCTTGGTCCACCTGGATTGGGGGGCCGGCAGCGGATTGAAAGAAGTTGGGGTAACTGACAAAACCCCCACCAACGTTTTGCTGGGTACTGACCTGGGACGGTTAGTAGCCCGGTATGAGCCTAATCCAAGCCCCGTGGAGCCCGCTTCCCCAGCAGAAGTTCAGGACTCTTTCAAGGTACTGTTTGATAATGTTGTGCAAGTGGGGAGTGCTAGTGGGCCCCCAGGGGCTATGGACTGTGTGCTAGTAGCCAGCCCTAGTGATTCTCCAGTGCCTAGGCCTGGAGTGGGACATGTTGATCCGGAGAATGCAGAAACTGATGATGTCCTTTATGACGCACGGACTATCGAGGCGATCGATGCAAGAACTGTTGATGCTACTTGTGAAGTGCTGGGTAGCACTGGGTATAATGCAGCAGATAATGTTGATGTGGAATGTAATGTTCTAAATGTCAATATGTGTAAGATGGATAATGCTGATGTCATATGTGTTGTGCTACATAATGCTGTGTGTCATGTGGACACTCCGTCAGCTGCAGGAGTAACCAGCGGCGCTCGCTGGGCTGCAGCAGGTGGACTGTCCACTGAAGGGGCAGATGGCACCAGGCCAGATCTTTCCCCTTCAGATGGTTTCAAGACCAAAGGTGATGTGGCTTATGATATGTGTAAGGTGGGCGCTCCCTCAGCTGCCGTGGTAACCCGCAGCGCTAGCGAGTCTACAGCAGAGGGACTGTCCACTGAAATGACAAATGTTGCTGGGTCAGCAACATCCACTTCGGAACCTGGCCCTGAGGGCCCAGGAGCCTCTCCGTCTGCAGCCTTCCTGGAATGTGTGACAGGCAGCACTGAGCTCTCTGGGGCTGTTCGATTTGACAGCAGCCTGGAAGAGCTCAGGGGGCTAGCCAGCAGGTCACCAGCTGGGAGGGGCGGGCTGAGAGGGTTCTGGGAAGTTATTCCCTCGGAGCTGTCCGAAGGGGAGGAGGCAGACCAGCAGATAATCGTTCCCCAAAGGGACCGAGAGATAGCTCCGGCCACTATAGAGAAAGTGCGTGTAGCGACGGTTGGAACCCTTCCCCAGCTGCAGCACTGTCTCTATGGTCGCGAATTCACGGTTGTCAAGGACTCTCATTCCCCTGGTTGGTTACGTCAGGTTGTCAGGGGCAATGACACATTGCAGCAACCTGACCTAGCTTTCCAGTCCTGTAGCTTGGAGCTAAGGAGTTACCCCCCCCCCCAGGCCCGGCCGTCAGTGTCGGCTTTGGCAGGACGATTCGTTAGAATCATCTGCCGGCGCCATCTGAAAGAGGGGGCGTGTCAGGAATATACTGGGGTGCTTATGATGTAAAGATAATATTTTCATTTTCCTGTCTGCTATGTACTTCAGATGCGTATGTATGGGTGGTCATCTGGCTTTGGGGAAGCTGTACTTGTCTGTATGACAGTGTGGAATACAATTACCCTCAGTTCCTCTGAGAGCAGGGAGCTAATTAGAAGCCCTATTGTCCCATTATACAAATCCAGACAGAGTCAGGAAACCTCAAAGGCTAACAAAAAACTCTAGAATATACATCTGGCAAGCCTGCTGGAAGGTGGAGGAAGCCTTAATCAATTGTCACATGGAGGGGGGGGGGGGGGGAGAGACCTTTTTGATGATCTGAAAACTGAGACAAGGAAAGGTTTGAAGTGGCATATCACAGGAAAGGATATGACGCACGTTATGTATGGACTAGACCTGTGGAAATTGAATTAGTGGTGGAGTTGAAAAGCCTCACTTAATCTCTTGATGTATAGACATTGTAACCTGGGGAAATTGGGCTAAGGAAGTCTTTTGTTGGGTGTGTGTACTATAGTGGATGTTGGATCTCTGGAAATCCAATTATGACTGAGGATGTAATTAAATCTAGCTTCCCCCCATCCACACAGGCTTACAGCCTCGGGGCGAATATTTCATTATAAAAACCAGGGGACAGCTACCTCAAATCAGTTCTCTTCTGACGGTAGCGGCAGCTGGTCTCCTGGCCCAAGCTAAGGGGCTCCTGGTCAAAGCCAGAACTGTGTCCATCCACAAAAGTCCAAGATTCTTCTATCTGGATCCCTGTATTTGGTAAGCAAATTGCTTTTGTGTGTATCTTTGTAACTCTTAATTTTGTAACTTTTTTACTTTGTTTTTTGTAATCTTTGGTATATATTCTGTTCTGCATTGTTCCATGTTTTTCTGGAATATTAAATTATTATTTAATAAGCTTGACTTCTGCCGTACTAAACTAACACTCATAGCCTAGAGGAGACTGCAGTGTAGCTGTGTATAAGTCCATGCCTAATTGTATGCTTGAGCAACACTACCATTTGAAATCGCAATTGCATTGTGTGTGTGTGGCACTTCTGCGCTCGACAGCCGAGTGGGAAGTCTAACAGTATCGTTCTGAACGACTGTTAGTGGTTTTGCTGCACGTCAGTGTAACTTGCATTACAAATCATTGTCTGATTGTGCTGTGTTACTGTACAACTGTACTGTGTGTGTGGGTGCGTGGCGTTCTCGTATTCGGCCTAAGCGCAAAGCTGATCCAAATACGAAAACGCAGATTGCGTGTTTAGCCCTCGACAGCTGAGGGGACGTGTCTAGCAACGCTAGTGGTGGCAGTGGGAAGTGTTTGAGGGGTTCCAGCCTTGCTTGTAGCTTAAATAAGGCTGTTCCCCGCTTAATCTGGTCAAACCCGCAGTCGGGAACCGTATACGCAGGTGTGCCGCGGGCCGGTTCCTGACACCTCCCACTTGTTAAGGGAGAAAAAGTAATGGGACAATTGACTTCCCAGCTGTTCCGTGGCACAGAACGCTCCTGGGCCATGGGAGCACGACTGCAAGCTATGTGGACACGCAGCGGCCACCGACTTCGTGGGGTCTGTGGGTGCTACGGAGGGGATTGGCTTGCTGTGGCGAGGGATGCATAGACTTCCAGGGGCTAGAGAAAGCCCCCGGTTAGTAAACCAGATTTTTGTTTTAAATATTCTCGGATGTATCTATTAAAGAAGAATGGACATAAAGCACAAAGTTCAAACTGGAAATCCAGGCTGTTAAAGGTCTTCTTTTGTAAGGTGATCTGCCTGTAGCAAATCAGTGAAGCCCCGCCCCACGGTACGAGAATACTGGCCACAGTTAGAAATGGACGCGTGTGTTACCGCAAAGCTCATGTCTAACAGCAAACTTCAATGTTTCATAGCCGGTTGATAGCCGTATATTTTACTTTTTAATATACGGCTATCAACCGGCTATGAAACATTGAAGGTTGCCGTTAGACATGAGCTTTGCGGCAACACACGCGTCCATTTCTTCCATATTTTCTTACGCTAACGGTAACGTGACGTTCCAGTACTCACCTCCAAAGAGGTGCGGGGAGAGGTGAGAGGGGAGCGATCCAATGAGCAGTCTAGAGCCACCGCCTCCCCCCGGCGGGCGCTCTCTGCCTCCCTCTTCGGGTGTGCTGCTGCCAGAGTCCCGAGCTGCTCCCCGGGATATTCAGGGCGGCCTGCGAGTGCGGGGCCTGGCTGCGGATCCCTCCTACAGAGCGGCTCCGGGAGCTGTGAGCAGGCGGCGTGTGCTCCGACACCCCAGGGCCAGCTGCCCCTGCCTGGAGGTACCTGCCCAGCGGGGAGGAGGAGGCATTTACCCCAGCTGGGCCCCTGATGGCTCCCTGGCCCGTGCTGGAGGGGATGTCCGAACCTGAGTACGCCCGTGTCTGACCCTCGCATCCACCGGGAAGTGGCAAGTGTCTGATACAGTGCGCGATATCCAGTACGAGAATTTTGCCTGCGCCGTTATCAAAACCGATTTGTAATGTGGATCATAACGGTATGGAAGATACACTAGGATGAACCGGCGCGTCCATTTCATTGTGCGGCTAAATAGCGGGTTTTCTTTTACTTGCTTCTGCTGCATCTGCTTAGCGTTAGTTGCAGGCAGCTGCCACTGTGTCCTTCTGTGCCTTGTACAGCCTTTTTCCCCCCTTTGTGCCTCCTTCTGTCTCCTTGTGCCTCCTTCAGTCCCTTGTGCCATGTCTGACCCCCTGTTTGTCCTTCTGTCTTCCTTTATGCCTCCTGTCTCCCTTTGTGCCTCCTTATGTCTCCGTGTGCCACCTCTGCCTCCTTCTTCTGTGCCACTTTGTGCCTCCTTCTGTGCTACATCTGCCCCCCTCCAGTCCCACTATGCCTCCTTCTGTCTCCATGTGCCACCTCTGTCCCCTGCACTGCCACATTAGGATTATTTTCTGGTGAAACATTGCTGCATTATGACTATTTTTTGGTGAGACGCAGCCGCACTAAGATTTTTTTTAATTGGGGGGCTCCACGTGTGTGTGTGTGTGGGGGGAGGCACTACAGTTTTTCTTGCCTGGAGTGACAAAATGGTTAGAGGTGCCCCTGAGGTGAATGATAGCTGAGTGAGTTGTACGCCCCCCCCCCCCTACACTGCGCCCTGAGGCTGGAGCCTCTCTCGCCTCTGCATCAGCCCCGCCCTGCACCCCCTCCTACACTGCGCCCCAAGGCTGGAGCCTCTCTCGCCTCTGCATCAGCCCCGCCCTGCACCCCCTCCTACACTGCGCCCTGAGGCTGGAGCCTCTCTCACCTCTGCCTCAGCCCCGCCCTGCACCCCGAGGCTGGAGCCTCTCTCACCGCTGCCTCAGCCCCGCCCTGCACCCCCTCCTACACTGCGCCCTGAGGCTGGAGTCTCTCTCGCCTCTGCATCAGCCACGCCCTGCACCCCCTCCTACACTGCGCCCTGAGGCTGGAGTCTCTCTCGCCTCTGCCTCAGCCCCGCACCCCCTCCTACACTGCACCCTGAGGCTGGAGTCTCTCTCGCCTCTGCCTCAGCCTCGCCCTGCACCCCCTCCTACACTGCGCCCTGAGGCTGGAGCCTCTCTCGCCTCTGCCTCAGTCCCACCCTGCACCCCCTCCTACACTGCGCCCTGAGGCTGGAGTCTCTCTCGCCTCTGCCTCAGCCCCGCCCTGCACCCCCTCCTACACTGCGCCCTGAGGCTGGAGCCTCTCTCGCCTCTGCCTCAGCCCCGCCCTGCACCCTTTCCTACACTGCGCCCTGAGGCTGGAGCCTCTCTCGCCTCGGCCTCAGCCCCGCCCTGCACCCCCTCCTACACTGCGCCCTGAGGCTGGAGCCTCTCTCGCTTTGGCCTGACCCTGGATGGTGCCTTGAAAAGAACGCAAAAGCTGACCGCAATGATAAATTGTGAAATAGAATACAGTATGTTGAAATGCTTTGTTTCCCAGTCCTGTGCTTTCTGGTGGTAGATGGAAGCTTTACTAATGGGAATTGTGTTAAATGGTGTAAAAATACAGCAGTGATCTGTAAATCTCTGCCTCCTCTCAGTGGAGAAATCATTGGGAATTGCTCGGACCACATCGCTCCTGTGGGAGAACGTCCAGCGGAGCGCTAGCACTGCGCTATTACAGCAATCCCGCATGCACCATTCACTCACCCTGCTAAAAGTGAAGCATCCCCACTAAAATTACTCTCATTAAACCAGGACGGCTTCTAATTACAAAATCCCACTAATTAGACTAATGATAACAGGCTAATCTCTTCTCGCATATTTAGCTTCCTAATTGCAGGAGGAAATATAAAGGGGAGCTCCACTGGCACGCTCCATATCTGAAAGTCTATCTCTGCTTTCAGTTACAAAATAACATTACATTTTAAAAGGGAAAAAAGCGACACGAGAGCCCAATATAGTGTAGTAAGTTGAGAGGTGGATGAATGAAAAGTATATATAATGGATATACTCACAAGTCAGGGTCACCACTGGCAACCACTGTGTAGGCAAGCGAGGAGATTAGTCCTGTCCTCACTCAGGATTAACCTCCTTGCCGGTTATCCCGAGCTCAGCTCGGGGTAACCTGCGCAGGAGGATATCTCAGGCCCCGCTGGGCCGATTTGCATAATTTTTTTTCCCTACACACAGCTAGCACTTTGCTAGCTGCGTGTAGTACGCGATCGCCGCCGCTCGCCGCCGATTCGCCGCTACCCGCCGCGCCGAGCCGCCCCCCCCCCTGCCCCAGACCCCTGCGCAGCCTGGCCAATCAGTGCCAGGCAGCGCTAAGGGGCGGATCGGAGTTCCCTCTGACGTCACGACGTCTATGACGTCGGTGACGTCATCCCGCCCGGTCGCCATGGCGACCGGGGAAGCCCTGCAGGAAATCCCGTTCTCAACGGGATTCCCTGCATACTCTGATCGCCGAAGGCGATCGGAGTGGGTGGGGGGATGCCGCCGCTTAGCGGCTATCATGTAGCGAGCCCTGGGCTCGCTACATGATTTAAAAAAAAAATAAAATAAAAAAAAAGTGCGGCGCTGCCTCCTTGCCGGATTTTTTAGACCGGCAAGGAGGTTAAGATGTCGCTCTCTGTAGATAGGAGAAGAAGTGGATTCGACCCCTCCATCAGGGGTGGACGCTGATATTGTAGAGAGAACAGAGGCACCAAAAGAATAAAAGCATATATCTAAAAGTTATAAAATTCTTAAGGAGGCGGTGGTGGATGCACCTTCTTAAAGTAGACAGGATACTGTAGATTTAGATACAAGAAAATTTATTTTTATACTCCAACAAACAGTGCAATGCGTTTCGCTTATCGTGACTTTAAGACTGCACTGTGTGTACTCCTATTGGTTATTTCCTGAGGAAGTGGGAATATACTCACGAAACGCGTTGCACTGTTTGTTGGAGTATATAAATACATTTTCTTGTATCTAAATCTACAGTATCCTGTCTACTTTGGGAAGGTGAGTCCGCCAACGCCTCCTTAAGAATTTTATGACTTTTAGATAGATGCTTTTATTCTTTTGGCGCCTCTGTTCTCTCTACAACATTACATTTTAGACTCATAATGAAACTATTTGGTAAGTTTACGATATTAAAATAATCGTTTTTATTTCAATCTGCAGCAAGCTTTATTATTTTTTACGCATAAACAGTGAAGTGACTACAGCTTATTGGGCCTATTAGCGAGTTTTTAAGAGACCCCCTGGACACATTTGTGCGATGATACCAGGCATGTTATGCCCCATGTATATGAGCAGACATGTGTGCATACACCTACATACAGGCTACACGGAGATGGATTAAAGCAGACCTGAACTCCCTGCTAAAAGATAAGCAATAACATACTAACCTTTGCAGCTGATACAAATCCTGCAATACATCTGCAGTGGGTCTACTTCCTGCTTCCATGGAAGCAGACATAGGGTTAACATCCTGTCTTTACAGATTAGCTGTTCTGCTATGGCAGAGGAGATTGCTGAGCTGACACAGCTGAGAACTCAAATTACAGTTGTGATTAGTCACAGATGAGGGGGCGTTAGACAGGCTAAACTCTATAAAAATACAGGGAGCATTTATCTGTGTTTTCCTTTTGTCCTGTGCAAGAGATCAGGTCCACTTTAAGATTTAACCTCTTGAGGACTGCAGTGTTAAACACCCTTAAAGCTAATGTAACCCCGTATTTAAAGGAATACTGTAGGGTGGTCGGGGGAAAATGAGTTGAACTTACCTGGGCCTTCTAATGGTCCCCCACAGACATCCTGTGCCCGCGCAGCCCCTCCCCAATGCTCCGGCCCCGCCTCCGGTTCACTTCTGGAATTTCAGACTTTAAAGTCTGAAAACCACTGCGTCTGCGTTGCCATGTCCTCGCTCCCGCTGATGTCACCAGGAGCGTACTGCACAAGCCCAGACCATACTGGGCTTGTGCTATACACTCCTGGTGACATCAGAGGGAGCGAGGACACGGCAACGCAGATGCAGTGGTTGTCTGACTTAAAATCAGAAATTCCAAAAGTGAACCGGAGGCGGGGCCAGAGCATCGGTGAGTGGCTGCGCCAACATAGGATGTCTGTGGGGGACCATTAGAAGCCCCGGGTAAGTTCAACTCATTTTCCCCTGACCCCCTACAGTATCCCTTTAAAAAAAAAAAAAAGGCAGATACTCACCTAAGGAGAGGGAAGGCTTGGTCCTAATAAGCCATCCCTCTCCTCTCCCGATGCCCCCGGTGCTGCGCTGGCTCCTCCGTTCGCATCCCCCACCGAGGGGACTTCGGAAATGCTTCGGCTCCCGAAGACTTCCGAAGCCTCCCTTCGGCCGAGAGACAGCAGTATTTGACCGAAACGGTTGAAGACCGCTACGGGGGAGTCAGGACAACAGCGGGCACCGAGAGAGGAGAGGGAATGCTCTATGGGACTAGAGATGTGGCGAACATCTCTGGAGCTCTTACTACTTCCGGGTCGCACTGACCCGGAGTAGTACGCCTGCGCTGCCCAGCTGAGCGCGTCCTAGATCGCGTTCCTGTTGCCGGGCACTCTCTGCGCATGAGCGTGATGTCATTCATGACGTCACGCACGCACGCACGCACGCAGAAAGTGCCCGGCAACAGGACGCGCTCCGCCGGGCAGCGCAGGCGTACTACTCCGGATCAGTGCAACCCGAAAGTAGTAAGAGCCCCAGGGATTTGGAGATGTTCGCCGGCGAACGGTTCGGGAACCGTTCGCCACATCTCTGTATGGGACCCAGAGCCTCCCTCTCCTTAGGTGAGTATCTGACATTTTTTTTTTTTTAAACGGGTTCCCATTAGCTTTAACCACTTCAGCCCTCAGTCGTTTTCACTTTATGCATCCGAGCAATGTTACATAGTTATTTTGGTTGAAAAAAAGACATACGTCCATCAAGTTCAACCAGTACAAAATGTTCACCTCCCATTTATTAGTCTATAACTTTATCACTACTTATCACAATGAACGGATCTACACCTTGTTTTTTCCGCCATCAATTAGGCTTTCTTTTTTGTGGTACATTTTGCTAAGAGCTACCTTACTGTAAATGCATTTTAACAGTAAGAATAAGAAAAAAAAACGGAAAAAATTCATTATTTCTCAGTTTTCGGCCATTATAGTTTTAAAATAATACATGCCTCCATAATTAAAACCCACGTATTGTGTTTGCCCATTTGTCCTGGTTATTACACCGTTAAAATATGTCCCTATCACAATATATGGCGACAATATTTTATTTGGAAATAAAAGTGCATTTTTTCAGTTTTGCATCCATCACTATTTATAAGCTTAAAAATAGAAATATTTCATCTTTACACAGATATTTAAAAAGTTTAGACCCTTAGGTAAATATGTATTTTGTTTTTTTGGTTTTTTTTTATTGTAATTTTTTTTAATTTTATTATTAACCACTTCACAACTGAACGGTTTTACCCCTTGAGCACCAGAGCAATTTTCACCTTTCAGCGCTCCTTCCATTCATTCATCTATAACTTTATCATTACTTATCACAATGAAATGAACTATATCTTGTTTTTTTCGCCACCAATTAGGCTTTCTTTAGGTGGGACATTATGCCAAGAATTATTTTATTCGAATGTGTTTTAAAGGGAAGCTTCAGGGAGGGGATTAAAAAAATAAAAATAAATTTCCACTTACCTGGGACTTCCTCCAGCCCGTGGCAGGCAGGAGGTGCCCTCGCCGCCGCTCCGCAGGCTCCCGGTGGTCTCCGGTGCCCGACCCGACCTGGCCAGGCCGGCGGCCAGGTCGGGCTCTTCTTCGCTCCATTTCCTGGCACTTCTGCGTCCCACGCCGGCGCGCTGACGTCATCGGACGTCCGCCGGGCTGTACTGCGCATGCTACTGTAATTAAAACCCATGAAATTTATTTACCCATTTGTCCCGGTTATAAAACCGTTTAAATTATGTCCCTATCACAATGTTTGGCGCCAATATTTTATTTGGAAATAGAGGTGCATTTTTTTCAGTTTTGCAGCCATCCCTAATTACAAGCCCATAGTTTATAAAGTAACAGTGTTAAACCCTCTTGACATAAATATTTTAAAAAGTTCAGTCCCTAAGGTAACTATTTATGTATTTTTTTTAATTGTAATTTTTTTTTAATTGCAAAAAATTAATAAATTGGGGAGTGTGGGATGTAATGAGTTAATTTTTAGTGTATAACTTATGTATTTGTATATAAAAAATGATTTAGGGTGTAGTTTTACTATTTGGCCACAAGATGGCCACAGTAACTTTTTGTTTATGCGTCCTGCAAGCGTCCTGAGAAACTTTTTTTTTTCACAATGATCGTGCAGCTTCTCGTAGAAGCAGCTGATCATTGTGGGGGCTTGGATCAGCGAACGGGAACGGTTTTTCCCGTTCATTGATCTCCGGGTGAGCGGGCGGCGGCGTGCACGAGCAAGGGGGAGCTCGGACAGCGGCGGGAGCGGCGTCAGGTGCGGATTTCTCCATCCCTTGGTGGTAACAGGGTGGAAAAAGGGACGGAGACAGGGGCGTAGCAATAGGGGTTGCAGCGGTTGTGACGGCATCGGGGCCCTTGGGCCAGAGGGGCCCCGAAGGGATCTCCCTCAACTGCAGTATTAGCTCTCTATTGGTCCTGTGCTCATAATAATCACGTCTATAGATTCTTTAAATAGTGGTAGTCATTAACAAACTGTTCCCCATCCCCTTTCTTGCACCTCTTACACTGTAGTGGCCATGGGTAGGTTTTGGTGCGCCGTATCACTTGTTATGTATAGAGTGCTTGGGGGGCCCTGTTGTAAAACTTGCATCGGGACCCACAGCTCCCTAGCTACGCCACTGGACGGAGAAATCCACACCGCTGGGGGTAAACTGGTTAAACATTTTAGTTGGGTATTTTTGGGAGGGTGGGATATAAATAGTCATTTTTTTTATGTAAATATATATTTATTTTATGTCGATGTAGTTTTACTTTTTGGCCACAAGATGGCAACCTTAGATTTGTTTACATGATGTCACTCTAAGCGTAACATGTACGCTCAGAGGGATGTAGGAGGCAGAAACAGCAAGGCTTCTGAGAGAAGCTGTCGCTTTTTCTGCGGCGGAGAGGAATAAGTGATCAGGCACCATGGCCCGATTCATTGATTCCTGGGCTAACGATCCGTGGCTGGGAGCACGCGTACACGCACAATCGGCCGCGGGAGCGCGCATGGCCTTCTGGACGTAGCTCTACGTCCAGGAGGAGAAAGTGGTTAAAGACCAGGGCAATTTTTACATAACTGACCACTGCATCTTTAAGGCATAGCTGCAGGGTCGTACAACTCAGCGCACAAGTGATTCCCCCCTTTTCTCCCCACCAACAGGGCTTCTGTTGGTGGGGTCTGATCGCCCCCCCAGTTTTTTTGTAATATAAATATTTATACTCTTCAGCCTATCACTGCCAATCGCTCTTTTGTGCCCCAGGGGGACAGCCGTGTCACACGGCTGTCCCCAGTACATTGCTGCTGCTGATCGCAGTGCATTACTCAGTAGGAAAATGGTGGTGTCGCCATCTAACAGTCTCCCGAGTGGCAATCGCCTCTCGGAGACTGAAGGTGGGGTAGAGCTCCGCCCCTCAAGCAGGAGATGCGCGCGCAGCCTGCATGCAGCGGCCCCAGGACCTGACCCCAATTGGCGTTAGGCGGTCCTGGGGCTGCCGCCGCATTCACACCCATTGGCGTGACGCGGTCCTTAGGTATTTAATGGGGCCCTAAGGTTCAGAGCAGGAGGCAGGTGGGCCCCTTTATACCCACTAGGCACCATGCACCCGCCTAGGTTGCCTGGTGGATGATCCTGCTCCGGGTCTACAGAGCATACAGCATATGGACATATAAAAGTTTAGATCAATGAGGAAAGAAACAAGTTCCATCAGGCACTGCAGTTGACTCAAATTTATTCAAGGTTCATATATAGTGTGAACCACAACGTGTACATTTCTTGTGTTCATTGGTAGGTGCATAAGCCATAAGCAAACCAACTCGTGCCAAGATGACAAATTCAATGTTTCTGAGTAAGATGAATGTCCTACCATATCAGAGGGTGGTGGTGGTGGGTGCAGGGCTAAAACGGTAGCCTAACAGCCGTTTCGCACGGCGGTAGTGCCTCAATGCTCTGGACACAACGCTGACAGACACAGCAAGCCTTATTGCCACAGCTCGCATTGATGTACCATCCTGGATGAGCTGCACTACCTGAGCCACTTGTGTGGGTTGTAGACTCCGTATCATGCAACCATCAGAGTTAAAACACCACCAGCATTCAAAAGTGACCAAAACATCAGTCAGAACGCACAGGAACTGAGAAGCGGTCTGTGGTCACCACCTGCAGAACCACTCCTTTATTGGGGAACGGGATGTCTTGCTAATTGCCTATAATTTCCACCAGTTTTCTGTTCCATTTGCACAACAGCTTGTGAAATTGACTGTCAATCAGTGTTGCTACCTAATGCTAGGTACACACCATACAATTATGTGTTAGGTAGATGGTTCAATAGATAATTTCCGACATGTCTGATCTGATTTTCGATTGTTTTTCTGATCGATTTCTCATAGAAAATGAATGGAAATAGAGAAGAAAAGATAACAGAATCGAATCGGAAAATCAAATCGGAAATCGATGGGGAGGAAAAAACTTGTGTGTACCCAGCTTTAGAGGACAGTTTGATTTCACAGACGTGTGACTGACTTGAGTTACACTGTGTTGTTCAAGTGTTCTCTTTTTTTGAGCAATATACAGTATACAGTGCTGCTGATAATTATTCATACCCCTGGCAAATTTTGACTTTAAAGAGAACCCGAGGTGGGTTTGAAGAATATTCTCTGCATACAGAGGCTGGATCTGCCTATACAGCCCAGCCTCTGTTGCTATCCCAAACCCCCCTAAGGTCCCCCTGCACTCTGCAATCCCTCATAAATCACAGCCACGCTGCTGACAAAAAGCTTGTCAGAGCTGGCTGTGTTTATCTCTATAGTGTCAGTCTGCTGCTCTTCCCGCCTCCTGCAGAACTCCAGTCCCCGCCTGCCTCCCTTCCCTCCATGCTGATTGGAGGGAAGGGACGGGGGCAGGGACCAGAGCTATGCAGGAGGCGGGGGAGCAGCTGAGACTGACACTACAGATGTAAACACAGCCTCACAGCACGGCTGTGATTTATGAGGGGTTACAGAGTGCAGGGGGAGCTTAGTGGGGTTTAGGATAGCAACAGAGGCTGGTCTGTATAGGCAGATCCAGCCCCTGTATGCAGAGAACATTCTTTAAACACACCTCGGGTTCGCTTTAAGTTACTTTTATTCAAACAGCAGTTTTTTGACTGTAATTTTTTGACTGGAAATGACATGGGTGTCTCACAAAAAGATAATAAGACGATTTACAAGAGGCATTATTGTAGAAAAACATTTCTCAGCTTTTATTTACATTTGAGCAAACAAAGTGTCCAGTCCAAAATTATTCATACCCTTCTCAATAATCAATAGAAAAGACTTTATTGGCTATTACAGCAATCAAACGCTTCCTATAATTGCAGACCAGCTTTTGCATGTCTCCACAGGTGTTTTTGCCCATTCATCTTTAGCAATGAGCTCCAAATCTTTCAGGTCAGACGGTCTTCTTGCCATCACTCTCATCTTTAGCTCCCTCCACAGATTCTCAATTGGATTCAAGTCAGGACTCTGACTGGGCCACTCCAAAATGTTAATGTTGTCTGCTAACTATTTCTTCACCACTTTTGTTGTGTGTTTTGGGTCATTGTCATGCTGAAATGTCCACTGATGCCCAAGGCCAAGTTTCTCTGCAGACTGCCTGATGTCGTTGAGAATCCTCATGTATTGCTCTTTTTTCATGGTGCCATATTTTACTGTGATTAGGTTCCCTGGTCCACTGGCTGAAAAACACCTCCAAAGTTTAGGTTCCCACCACCATTTTTGACAGTGGGGATGATGTTCTTTGGGTTGAAGCCTTCTCCTTTTTTATGCCAAATGAAGGAAACATCATTGTGACCAAACAATTCAATTTTTGTTTCACCTGACCATAACACAGAAAAATAGAAGTCTTCTTCTTTGTCCAGATGCGCATTTGCAAAGGCCAAGCGAGCTTTTGTGTGCCTTATTTGGAGAAGTGGCGTCCATGTTCTGCATCCGTGGAACCCAGCAGTGTGCAGTGTCCGTTGGATTGTCTGCCTTGAGACATTGTCACCAGCAGAGCCCAGATTCACCAGGATGGGCTTGGTGGCGATCCTTGGATTCTTTTTCACCTCTCTCACAATCCTTCTGGCCAGCACAGGTCACGTGTCACTTTTGGCTGCTGACTACACTCTCTGAGATTTTCCACAGTGTGGAACATCTTGTATTTTTTTAATAAGACTTTGCACTGTAGCCAATGAAACTGGAAAACATTTTCAAAATAGCCTTGGAGCCCTTTCCTGACTTGTAAGCAGCCACAGTGTACAACCGCAGGTCCTCACTGAGCGCCTTTGTCTTAGCCACGACTGTCCACAAACCAACGGCAGTGATCTGCTGTTTTCACCTGTTCAGTTGATTAAAACAGCTGTTCCCAATTAATTAGGGTAATTAGGATGCTTTAGAACAGCTTGGACTATTTAGAATGGTATAGAACTTTGGATTTTCCCACAGACTGTGACTGTTTGTGAAGGGTATGAATAATTTTGGACTGGACAATTTTTTCTCAAATGTAAATAAAAGCTGAGAAAGTTTTTTTTTCCATGATAATACCTCTTGTACATCGCCTTATCATTTCGGAGACATTGTCATTCCGTGTCAAAAAAATACTTGCTTAAAAGTAACAAAGTCAAAATTTGCCAGGGGAATGAATAATTATGGGCAGCACTGTATATTATATATAATTTTTTGAGACAAAGATAGATAAATAGCTAGATAGATTGAGATAGATATAGATTATAGTAGACTGTTTATGACAGCACTGACATAATAATTCTTTTCATATTTTCAAACCCAGTAAGAAATACAGAGGCTGATCCACAAAACTCATCTCAATTATCTCTCCTGGGGCTTGGAGCACAAATGGCCGGTAATTTGGCAGAGCACAGGTAGAGCACGGTAATTTTACTGGTACTAACGCGAAGGGAGCAATGCCTGTTACCATTTGCGTTACAGTGGTAACATGCGTTGCTATGGTAACGCATGTGACGCTAATAGAGTGATGGGCAGTGCTGCCTAAGCGTCAGACCAGTGGTTTTGCTACGCACAGGCAGCGCTTGGCAATTTTTACCGATCTTTCATGCATCCGGCCCCTCATTCATTTTAAATCTTTATCCATCTCTCCTTATATATAAAAAAAAATCATTATTTATCTCACCTTATCGGTCGTAATGCATGATTATGCTCACGGCCTGCATTAACGACAGACAAGTAAAACCGACGCTTGCTTAACCAAGAGCACATGTCAGTTTTACTGGTGTTTTATGCAAGTAACATAACCTGAATGGCACAAGTAACCCAACATTTGTTACGTACACAATGCATGCAAATAGGGTCGCTTGTGCTGTACTCGCAATACTTGCCTTGTGTGCATAACATGCATTGTGCTATTTGCGCAACATGATACTTTGCTGGAAAAATTAACATGTGCTGTGTGCTTTTTGTGAATCAGGGTCCTAATCTTCTCATCTGTTTATCTCATGAATTAGCTCTTCTTATACACTTCTTATACATGAATTGAAAAATAAGTAAGGTGAAATTATTATAGAGATACTCTTTGTGAATCACTCTCATAAGAAGGCTATGGATTATTCACCAAAACAAGAAAAATAGCCCTCCACTGCAACGGAGAGGGGGCGCATGTCCTCCCTACATGCATGGAGTGACACAGCGGCGGGCACATAAACAGTGGCTGAGGAGGAAATCAGATACCCACAATGAGCTCTATTCATAAAAGGTTACCGCAAGTTTTCCGCTCAAAACAGCGGATTTTACCGACCATTTAGCAAAGTGGGCATTCATAAAAGCTGTTCCTGCATGAAAATCTACAATCCCCTAGCAGAGCGAGAAATTTCCGCCTTCTCCAGTGTTTTTCTAAATTTATCTAGAAAAAAGTAACAAAATGGCCATTCATAAAGTTTAGAGGAAGCGGTATGTGGACGGGAAATACCGCTTCCTCTGATTGGATTACATACAAGTGAATGCTGATTGGATTACATACAAGTGAATGGGACAGACCTCCCAGAGAGAGCAGTGCACGGAGGGACTCTGCCGGCTGAAGTGTTTCCGCATGCCTTCCGACAGCTTACCGCCAGCTTTCAGCGGGAGATCTCCGCACTTGCATCGCAGCTGGCAAGATTTTTATGAATTACCGTATTTTTCGGAATATAAGACGCACTTTTTCTTCCCCAAAACTGGGGGGGAAAAGTGGGTGCGTCTTATATTCAAAAGGTACGGTTTTGGGTCCCAGAATATACTCACCTGATCCTGCCGCCGCGCTCCTGTCCTCCATCTGCGGTAATCCGAGGCTGCCCGATCATCCAGATTCATGTCTTCTGTATCATGAGGCTTCCCATTCCTTAAGGATGCAGCTCTTTGGCGTCCCATCCGCCGCGTTCCTCATCGCTGCAGTCTCGGTATATAGACTGCAGCCTTCCGGTGTACGCATTCCTCTGCCCGATACTCTTCCTAGTTACCGCGTCATAGGCACTTCCTGGTTACAGTGCCTCTTCTGTGTGACCCGCAGCGCACGTGCGCCTGACGTCACGTGCGCTGTAACCAGGAAGTGCCTATGACGCGGTAACTAGGAAGAGTATCGGCAGAGGAACGAGTACCCTGGAAGGCTGCAGTCTATATACCGAGACTGCAGCGATGAGGAACGCGGCGGATGGGACGCCAAAGTGCTGCATCCTTAATGAGTGGGAAGCCTCATGATACAGACGACATGAATCTGGATGATCGGGCAGCCTCGGATTACCGCAGATGGAGGACAGGAGCGCGGCGGCAGGATCAGGTGAGATACAGCAGAGGTTAGTTAGTGAAGTGTAGCATAGTGTAGTGTCGTTGGTGGGGGGGCAGAAGGGGTTAGTTAGTGAAGTGTAGTTGGTGGGGGCAGCATAGGTTAGTTAGTGAAGTGTAGTGTAGTTGGTGGGGACAGCAGAGGTTAGTTAGTGAAGTGTAGTGAGGTGTAGTTGGTGGGGGGCAGAAGGGGTTAGTTAGTGAAGTGTAGTGTAGCTGGCCAGTGTAGCCTAGATGGAGACATTTTAGAGGGGAGTAGGTTGGTAAGACGCCCCTGCACCAAAGACGCATCTAGGTTTAGTTAATTTTTTTTCCTGATTTTTGCCATCTAAAACTAGGTGCGTCTTATATGTCGGAGCGTCTTATATTCCGAAAAATACGGTACCACCCAGAAGTCTAAAATACCGCTGCGGTATTTTCCCTCCAGGAGTTTTTTCGCCACAAATGTTTAATGAATAGAGCCCTATGTCGGGATCCAGCGCCGCATGTACTAATTTCCTGTTTCTGCGTTCCATCTCTTAGTAACAGCGCCCCCCAGGGACAGGAACAGGAAGAAGTAAGCACATGCAGCACGTGGATCCCGGCAATGCGAGTATCCGGTTACCTCCTCAGCTGCTGTTTGTGCACCCGCTGCTGCGTCAACCCCCGACTACCTATATTGGGGCACCTGTTCTTGGCTATGTAAACTGGGGCACCTATACCTGGCTACTTATACTGAGGCATCTATACCTGGCTAGCTATGTTGGAGGCACCTATAGCTCGCTATCTATACTGGGGAACCAATTCCTGGCTGCCTATACTGGGGCATCTATACCTGGCTAGCTATGTCGGAGGCACCTATAGCTCGCTATCTATACTGGGGAACCAATTCTTGGCTGCCTATACTGGGGCATCTATACCTGGCTAGCTATGTTGGAGGCACCTATAGCTCGCTATCTATACTGGGGAACCTATTCCTGGCTGCCTATACTGGGGCATCTATACCTGGCTAGCTATGTCGGAGGCACCTACAGCTCGGTACCTATACTGGGGAACCTATTCCTGCCTGCCTATACTTGAGGTACCTATTTCTGGATACCAAATGGGGGGGGGCACATCTGGCTACCATACTGGGATGGGGGCTCATTAGTTAATGTGGAGGGGGGGGCAGGTCCAAATTCGGCATCACGGCCCTGAGGTCTGTAGGCTACTGAATTAGCATCATTTCAGGGATGCATAAATGGTAGCATCCGTTATACAGACGCCTGGAGCAGCTGTACAATACAGAGGAGATAACCACTGGTGGCATTATGAGGTGAAAAGCTTTCTTGCTGAAGCGTAGCATGAAGTTAATGGAGTCAGCATGATATAAAGGCTATTCTGACACTTGACAATTACACAGGAAACAGGACTAATGTGTCTCTGAGCCTCATTTGACTTCTGAATGCTTGGCTCTGGCAGTACAGCTAAATCACACAGTCACTACTAGACACATGCCCTGTCCGCCCTGTCATTGCCGCTGTAGTACAGTGATGTTTATCTGTCAGAAAGATGAGTTTCCAATGCTAAGCTCTGGACGGTAGTTACTGAGATCCGCAGCTGAGCCTTGCCTCCAGCTCTATCTTTATAGAGAGCGGCCAGGGACAAGTTTACAGATGTGGATGGGATGTAAAGATCCATAGGTTACTGTATACAAGACGCGTTCATTCTCAGAGGAGCTTCACTACTGTGCCCTTCTCTGATCCTTGTCAATACTATTTACACTGCTCCAATCAAGAGGATGACAATATATTCTAAGCTAGATGCATTCACTTCAGTACCATTAGCTATTGGTTACTCCGCTCAGCTGTCTTTATCTACTATTTGGCACTTGAAATGTCCGACGCGTTTTGCAAGTCAGAGGCAATGAAAGTTCTTACACGTGGGGGGCTCCAAGGTTTTTCAGGGAGATCTCAGAGTCTCATCATTTATGTCCCACAGGGCACGTGTTCATACCTCCCAACTTTTTGAGATGAGAAAAAGGGACACTTAAGCCACGCCCCTGCCACACCCCTGGACACGCCCTCACTACACCTCTAGTCATGCATACCATAAAGATTTCATAAGATAAATATGTTGTTTTATAATTCAAAGGACACTGGTCCTTCCTATCCTGGTTCATTTTCCTTCATAGTAACATTTTAAAATTAGTTATACCGTATATACTCGACTACAAGTCGAGAAATTTTGGACTGATCTACTTTTGTAAAATAGGGGGGTCGACTTATACTCGCGTCAGACCTAAATTTCTGACTTGTAGCCGAGTATCAAGCGACTCCTCTGCTGTGCATCTGCTGCATCATGCCCCCTAATGCTGCCAGCCAGCCAGATTGTGTCCCCCTGCTCTGTTAAGTTTACTAGATGTCACAATGCAGCTTCCCCCTGCAAGCAGGAGAATGGACTGACCCCCGCTCAGCATGTGATGCTCCAGCGGCTGCTAATTTCACCCGCAGTAGCTGACAACAGTGCAAGCTAGAGCACCGGAATTCTGGCTTCATCCCGATCTTCAAAGGCTTCTCCTCCATCAATATATCTACAGCTCATACAGTGAAAAGCCCGTGCAGTCTCTCATGTGACACTCCTCCTCCCCCTCTCTGCACACTTTGATTCCATCTCTCCGTGCACAGCCACAGTCTGCAGTTAGAAGCCCAGCCATACGTACTTTGCAGAGAAGCCTGTGTAAGTCCGTTCTGCATTCTCTGAATTCCAGCCTGTTATCAGCTGCTCTTCCCTGTACAGAGTGTGATAGAAGACTGCAGAGAAAGTTTTGCTAAACTTCTCTTTTCTTGTCAGTCTTTCTGCCTTTTTATCTGTGTGTTGATTCTGGATTTCCCCTGCCAGCCTGATTAATTCTTTCTCTCTTTCTTTAGAAAGCACACAGCACTTCCAAAGATCACTGCACACTTTCCACACATTTAAAGGCATCTGGCATTAACCCATGCCTTGTTTGTTCCCAGTGTCACTTAAATAAAAGCACCTATCACTGAAAAACTGTAATGGCATCTAGCCACATTAATACATCCTAAAGCTTACTATGTCAGATTCTGACTGTAAAAGAGCAGACAGTGTGAGTAATGGAGGCAGGAGGTACAAAATGGTCATGTGGGAGTACAGTGTAAGTTAGAGTAGGTGGAGGCAGCAGGAGTTATTGTAGGTGGAGGGCTGTGTAGCTTAGATAGAGACAGCTTGAGGGGAAAAGGTCCATAAGATGCCCCTGCCCCACAGACACACCAGGTTTGGTATTAATTCCAGCTTAAGAGGGTCAAAAAGTGGGGTCGACTTATACACAAGGTCGACTTATATCCGAGTATATACGGTATATCAATTTATAGGTTGGGAATAAAGTTTAGAGTCAATCAAACACATTTTTTGTATAGAAATATATATATTTACATAGAAAGAGGGACAAAGTCCTGACAGAGGGACAAATGAGGGGGAAAGAGGGACAGGGCTCCCAAAAAGGGACTGTCCCTCCGAAAAAGGGACAGTTGGGAGCTATGCGTGTTTACAGGATCAGAACAGTAAAGTATCTAGGACATGGCAGATATGGTATGCGCCCTGGATGGTGACAAGAAATGTGGGTGTCGTAGGGGTCGGGAAGTTTGGGGGTCTCATAGGCACCAATGTTATTTTCAGTAACTGAGGTAAATTTAAGCGCCTGTGGCGTCTGATAAAATAGTGGTCGCCAGGGCCTCCCGCTATACAAATTGTGGCTACAAAAAAGTGGACCCCACTATTTGTAGCCGCACTTTTCATAGTGGGTGGCCCTCGCGCCTGATAAAATAGCGGCCAAATTTCCCTAAATTACCCGTAACAGTATGGGCGTCTATGGACACTATATTTTTTGTCTACAGCAGCAATGGTGGCGCAGTAATAAATGAGTGTGTGGTGTTTCAGGGTAAGTTAGGGTTAGGCATATGTATTAGTACGCCGTCGGTCAGTTGGACGCAGGGCGAGTCGAATGACAGCTCACCCTGCTGCCGCTGAAACTCCCATCAGTGTAAAATATTATTCCCCCTCAGATTAATCCAAGAGGGCAAAATTAGTAACAAATTGTAATTACATCAGTGATTCTAGTGAGTAGATTGTCGGCTATTTATCTACCGGTGTTTACAGTAAAGTGTAACATGTATCATTAATTTTCAGAAGCAGAGTGACAAGAGCTGGACTGATGAATAGCCCAATGCCTCAGAAGCAGATTGTCATAAATATCTCTGATCAATTCATGCTCACGGTGAACACTCTGGAGTAGGCTGTATTTCAGGAGCGAAGGCATAAACAGGACATAAACAGTCTACAGGCAGCGCAAGGTCAGGGAGTCAATTGCTTCCACTGGAATAACATCTAGTTCCCTGTACAGTTTATTAAGAAGCTAAGCTGACAGACTTAGTGGTAGTAACAGAACAATCGCTATTCAAGAAGCAGTCAGTCACGACTGCACAACCACAGGTTGTGTATTGAATGCAGTTTCCAAGGTTTTAGTGCACATCAGTCTCCACCACTATCCAATGCCGGATTTATGCTTTCTGCCCCTAGGCTAAGTATGTTGTGGCTCCCCTTCCTCGTGCGTCAGTGCCCCTCCCATTCCATGTGCAGCCCCCTCTTCCATGTGTATCATCCATGTGCTGCAGCCCCTCCCATTCCATGTGCAGCCCCCTCTTCCATGTGTATCATCCATGTGCTGCAGCCCCTCCCATTCCATGTGCAGCCCCCTCTTCCATGTGTAACATCCATGTACTGCAGCCCCTCCCATTCCATGTGCAGCCCCCTCTTCCATGTGTATCATCCATGTACAGCAGCCCCTCCCATTCCATGTACAGCCCCCTCTTCCATGTGTAACATCCATGTACAGCAGCCCCCTCTTCCATGTGTAACATCCATGTACAGCAGCCCTCTCCCATTCATGTGCAGCCCCCTCTTCCATGTGTATCATCCATGTACAGCAGCCCCTCCCATTCCATGTAAAGCCCCCTCTTCTATGTGTATCATCCATGTACAGCAGCCCCTCTCATTCCATGTGTAGCCCCCTCTTCCATGGGTATCATCCATGTACAGCAGCCCATCCCATTCCATGTGCAGCCCCCTCTTCCATGTGTATCATCCATGTACAGCAGCCCCTCCCATTCCATGTACAGCCCCCTCTTCTATGTGTATCATCCATGTACAGCAGCTCCTCCCATTCCATGTAAAGCCCCCTCTTCTATGTGCAACATCCATGTACAGCAGCCCCTCCCATTCCATGTGCAGGCCCCTCTTCCATGTGTATCATCCATGTACAGCAGCCCCATTCCATTCCATGTACAGCCCCCTCTTCCATGTGTATCATCCATGTACAGCTGCCCCTCCCATTCAATGTACCGCCCCCCTCTTCCATGTGTAACATCCATGTACAGCAGCCCCTCTCATTCCATGTACAGCCCCCTCTTCCATGTGTAACATCCATGTACAGCAGCCCCTCCAAGTTCATGTACAGCCCCCTCTTCCATGTGTATCATCCATGTACAGCAGCCCCTCCCATTCCATGTACAGCCCCCTCTTTCATGTGTAACATCCATGTACAGCATCCCCTCCCATTCCATGTACAGCCCCCTCTTCCATGTGTATCATCCCTGTACAGCAGCCCCTCCCATTCTATGTAAAGCCCATTCTTCCATGTGTAACATCCATGTACAGCAGCCCCCCCAATTTCATGTACAGCCCCCTCTTCCATGTGTATCATCCATGTACAGCAGCCCCTCCCATTCCATGTGCAGCCCCCTCTTCCATGTGTATCATCCCTGTACAGCAGCCCCTCCCATTCCATGTACAGCCCCCTCTTCCATGTGTATTATCCATGTACAGCAGCCCCTCCCATTCCATGTACAGCCCCCTCTTCCATGTGTATCATCCATGTACAGCAGCCCCTCCCATTCCATGTACAGCCCGCTCTTCCATGTGTATCATTCATGTACTGCAGCCCCTCCCATTCCATGTACAGCCCGCTCTTCCATGTGTATCATTCATGTACTGCAGCCCCTCCCATTCCATGTACAGCCCCCTCTTCCATGTGTATCATTCATGTACTGCAGCCCCTCCCATTCCATGTGCAGCCCCCTCTTCCATGTGTATCCTCCATGTACAGCAGCCCCCCTCCCATGCCATGTACAGCCCCCTCTTCCATGTGTATCATCCATGTACAGCAGCCCCTCCCATTCCATGTACAGCCCCCTCTTCCATGTGTATCATCCATGTACAGCAGCCCCCTCTCCCATGTGTATTATCCATGTACAGCAGCCCCTCCCATTCCATGTACAGCCCCCTCTTTCATGTGTATCATCCATGTACAGCAGCCCCTCCCATTCCATGTGCAGCCCCCTCTTCCATGTGTATCATCCATGTACAGCAGCCCCTCCCATTTCATGTGCAGCCCCCTCTCCCATGTGTATTATCCATGTACAGCAGCCCCTCCCATTCCATGTGCAGCCTCCATGTACAGCAGCCCCCTCCCATGCCATGTACAGCCCCCTCTTCCATGTGTATCATCCATGTACAGCAGCCCCTCCCATTCCATGTACAGCCCCCTCTTCCATGTGTATCATCCACGTACAGCAGCCCCTCCCATTCCATGTGCAGCCCCCTCTTCCATGTGTATCATTCATGTACAGCAGCCCCTCCCATTTCATGTGCAGCCCCCTTTCCCATGTGTATCATCCATGTACAGCAGCCCCTCCCATTCCATGTGCAGCCCCCTGTCCCATGTGTATTTTCCATGTACAGCAGCCCCTCCCATTCCATGTACAGCCCCCTCTTCCATGTGTAACATCCATGTACAGCAGCCCCTCCCATTCCATGTACAGCCCCCTCTTCCATGTGTATCATTCATGTACTGCAGCCCCTCCCATTCCATGTACAGCCCCCTCTTCCATGTGTATTATCCATGTACTGCAGCCCCTCTCGTTCATGAACAGCTCCCTTGGGTATCAGCTTCTTTTTTTCTATTGCTCCCCATATGCAGCAACCCCTCTTTCATATCCAGGTGCCACCTTGGGGCTTCAACTGCCCATAGCCCTGACCTTTGTGGCCTTTCAAGAAATCTGGCTCTGCCACTATCTATGCGAGTTTAAAATCCCAAATGTATGGAAAGAAAGGCCAAGCATCTTTCTGTTTGCATATCCCAAAAATGCTGATCTGTTTTCTAAAGTGAACCTGATGTGAAAATAAACCGATGAGATAAAAAGTTATATCCACAAAGTAGCACGCAAACATGCCCACTTTTTGCATGATGAATGCACATTTCGATAATTTTAACACACACTTACTGATCTATTACCGCTATGGAACCGAACATTCAATATTTTCACTTGTTAATTTTAGAGGATGCCTATTTTATATTCAGTCGAAAAATCCTTCGACTAACGTTTGATAGATTGAAGCCAAATTCCTGTTGTGCTTTCCTGCCACCCCACTAAATATATTTCCTACCAATCCCATCTTCTATAGTAAACTAATCTTTAATATGTCACCAAAATGTCTGGCTTTCTAAATCTTACGTTCATGCTTGTAATATTCCAACTCCTGCTTCTCATGTGATGGACAATAATGAATGTGTCTTTCTCTTTTCCTTATTGTTCAATAAACTTTGACAGAAAGGGAGGGAAGGAAAGGAAGAAAAAGAAGAAAAAAAGTAAAGTATGTATTGCATTCATACATAAGATTGTCGTCATTTTATAGTAGCCAATACAAAAACATTTATAGATGCAGTGGTGTAGCGATAGGGGGGTGCAGAGGTAGCAACCGCAAAGGGGCCCTCAGGCCAGAGGGGCCCCCAATGGGCCCGCCCTCAACCACAGCATTAGCTCTCTATTGGTCCTATGCAGGAAATAATCACTTCTATAGATGATTTGAATAGTCGTATTCATTAGCAAGCTTCTCCCCATCCCCTTCTTGCCTTTCTGACACTGTAGTTGTCCTTGGCAGGTTTTGGTGCGCCGTATCAATTGTTATGTATAGAGTGCTTGGAGGGCCCCAATGTAAAACTTGCACTGGGGCCCATAGCTCCGTAGCTACGCCACTGTATAGATGAGTAATCTGTTGTCATGGCATTTTGAAATTGCCAAAACAATCAGCTTGTACTTCTCTGATACAACCATTCTCTGCCCCTACCTCTACTTCCACTAGCTGCTCAGCTGATCATGTGACTCTCCCCTGATATAAAGTAGATTGGTCTATTACTCTCGCAGTAGTGCCTACATTTCTATTAAAGGCTGGATTTATACTTTTTCTGCCCCTGTGCCTAATGTCTTGTTGCCTCATTTTCTGTGTGCAACATCCATGTACAGAAGCCCCTCTATTTATGTGCAGCTCCCCTGAGTGGCAGTGTTCCCCTCCCATATGTTTCTCCCCATTTGTAGGTTTTTCTTCTACATTCATTAACCGCTTTTCCATGTCCAGCCCCACCCCTAGGATAGCAGCTGCCTAAAGCCCAGGCCTTTGTGGCCTTTCCAGAAATCTGGCCCTGTTACATCCTTATAAAACACACATCACTATTACCTTATAAAACACACACTGCTATTTATGGGAGTTTACAGAACTGCCAACCTAGGCTAGTGGGAGATCAACATGAAGTAATTTCCTTGAAGAAATCAGACGACAGCCTACAAAGCCTTCAAAGGAAAAAAAAAATGGTTTGTCAACGTCTCCAATTAATTTGCATGAAGGAGCCAATTTTCACCCTACCTTGAGTCATGGCGGTGAAATGAGATAGTTGGAAACACCACTTCCTGTTCACAGTCTAGGCTACAAATTATTCTAATTGCTGGCCTAAATCAATACGCCTGAAAAAGATTACATTATTCCTTCATGGCTGTGTAATCAATTCCCTCTGCATGTGTAGCGAGAGAGACAGGACAACATGAGAAGCTATTTGTAACAGCTTCCTAGTCAGTTTTCAGCGGGAAAGCACCAGTGTGTGAGAGACAGAAGGGATGTTCTCAAATAGGAAACGCTTGCTAGAATGACAGGGGGTTTTCACACAGAGATTATGGAGCAGATGCCCAGATATAAGAGCAGTGCTATGCAGGAAACAAATGTGTCTCTTTAGTTCCATAGATGGGAAAGGTTTTCCATGTACGGTAAATATGGCTTTCAACAACAAGGGCTCTGTTCCACAAATATTGATATGTACACCACATACCTCTCATAAGTCTCTGCCACAGTGGCCCTTAATGTTATATTAGCAGCACAATGGCATAGTGGTTAGTATGGTGAAAAAACACAAACAGTAACTACATGTAGTTACTCAGTCCCAATCAGTAGTCCATGTATCTTCCGGAATACAAACGATATAGACATAATTATTTGGATTCCAGAAGATATATGGACTGATTGGGACTGAGAAACTACATGTAGTTCCTGTTTGTTAACTGTCGATCGCTTATGTACTGTTTTTTCACCATTCTTAGGGGTTATCCAACTCTTTACAAAGCAATCCAGGATTGTTATATTTTTATAAGGCAAAGTTATTGTATTTATAGTTTAATAGGAGGAGTGCACCTGCCACCTGAAATAATATCATAGTGGTTAGCACTCTTGTCTTCCACTCCCTGATTTACATTCTGAAATTTATAACTGGTGTTGACATCGAGTTCTGCCAGGTCATCTGTACGGAATGTTCGATACAGAGGGAGATATTGCTTACTTGGCAGTTGGAAAAAGCCGTTATTTCCCATAATGCACTGAGGATGACAGACAGCAAACTGTCAGCACATCACACTGTGGGAGGGCTTTCACCACAATATCAGCCATACAGCACCACCTGATGATCTATTTGAGAACAGTTAACGATTTCTTTTGGGAAAGGGGGTATCAAGCTACTGATTAGGATGAAGTTCAATCCTTGGTTTAAGTTCCTCTTTAATTGGCATTATGTTTTGGGTGGTAAGACTTTATGCACATTAACTTTTATTGAACCGTATCATACAGTTATCGGTTTTCATGTTTGCTTCCCTGTAGAGTTGATTCATCTGCTGGAAATAAATTCCCCTCAAAATTTCAATCGGAAGAAGTGGTATTCAAACAATCGATTTTCAAAAGATTTTTTGGTAGGAATCGTTCTAATTCTGAATTGATTCCTAAGTAAATGGCCAGCTTTACAGCTTAACCATTAGCCGACCGCCCACTACCTATGGGCGTCGGCAAAGTGGCACCCCCAGGAATGCGTAACGCCGATCAGCAGTGGCACCTGGGGGACTGTTCAGCCTGGGATCGCGCTCCGCCCACCCGAGACATCAACCTGCCGGCCAATTAGCAGCGCCGGCGGGTTGTTAACCCCCGATCTGTCGCATAGAAAGCATATAATACTCTTTGTAATGTATACAAAGCATATTATACAGGCTGCCTTCTGCCCTGGTGGTCCCAGTGATCGAGGGTCCACCAGGGGAGGTGGCAGCACATGTAGTAAGCACCCAAGCACACTGATCCTGCCCCCCTGCCCCCTGATCACCCACAGAACCCCTCAGACCCATCAATCATCCCCTGTCACTATCTGTCAACGTTATATTTTAGATTAGGTCCTAAACTGCCCCCTGGGGGGTCCTGATCACCCCCCCCCACACACACACACACACACACACACACTCTCAGATCCAACCCAGACCCCCCCTCCCCCCCGTGTACTGTATACATCTATTCTCCCCTGTAATCACCCACTGATCACCTGTCAGTCACCCATCAATCACCTCCTGTAACCACCTGTCACTGCCACCCATCAGATCAGACCCTAACCTGCCCCTTGCGGGCACATGATAACCCGCCCACACCTTCAGATTGCCCGCAGACCCGCCCTCAGATCACCTCCTAAGTGCATTGTTTACATCTGTTCTCCCCTCTAATCACCCACTGATCACCCATCAATCAATCATCAATCACCCCCGCCACTGCTACCCATCAGATCAGACCCTAATCTGCCCCTTGCGGATACCCAATTACCCGCCCACACCCTCAGATCGCTCTCCCCCCCGATCACGTCGCCAGTGCATTGCTTGCATCTATTCTCCCCTCCAATCACACCCTGATCACCTATCAATCACCCCGTCCCCCCTGTCACCGCCTGTCACTGCTACCCATCAGATCAAACCCTAATCTGCCCCTTGCGGGCACCCAAACACCCGCCCACATCGTCAGATCGCCCTCAGACCCCCCCCCCACCCGATCACCTCCCCAGTGCATTATTTACATCTGTTCTCCCCTCTAATCACCCACTAATCAGCCATCAGTCACCCCCTGTCATCACCTGTCACTGCTATCCATCATACCCATCAGATCAGACCCTCATCTGCCCCTTGCAGGCACCCAATCACCCGCCCACACCCTCGGATTGCCCTCAGACCCCCCTGATCACCTCGCCAGTGCATTGCTTGCATCTATTCTCCCCTCTAATCACACCCTGATCACCTATCAATCACCCCGTCACCCCCTGTCACTGCTACCCATCAGATCAGACCCTAATCTGCCCCTTGCGGGCACCCAAACACCCGCCCACACCCTCAGATCACCTCCCCAGTGCATTATTTACATCTGTTCTCCCCTCTAATCACCCACTGATCACCCATCAATCACCCCCTGTCACCACCTGTCACTGCTACCCATCATACCCGACCCTTATCTGCCCCTTGCGGGCATCCAATCACCCGCCCACACCCTCAGACCGCCCCTAATCACCTTCCCAGTGCATTGATTGCATCTATTCCCCCCTCTAATCACACCCTGAGACACCCATCAATCACCTCCTGTCACCCCCTAGCACACCTACCCATCAGATCAGGCCCTAACTTGCCCTGTTTGGGCTCCTGATCACTCGGCCCAACCCTCAGAGCCCCTTCCGATAACCTCCCCAGTGCATTGATTGCATCTATTCTCCCCTCTAATCATCCCCTGAAACACCCATCAATCACCTCCTGTCACCCCCTTAGCACTCCTATCCATCAGATCAGGCCCTAATCTGCGTCTTGCGGGCTTCTGATCACCCGGCCAAACCCTCACCCACCCCACTGCAGTGACAGAATTTTTTTTTCTGATCACTGCTGGTCTCTAGGACTTAATTGTGGCTGAGACCAACAGTTAAGCCACACAATACACAACCGCCAATCCAATAAGCTACCATGCCCAGCCTTTTCGGTGGAAACCACTCCAAGTTTCCGAACGTAACATTTTTTGGGGCCTTCTCCTTAACATGGGTCTAGTCAAAAAGAATGTATTGCTGTCTTATTGGTCTACGCACCCAATACATCACATGCCCATGTTCTCTGCTGCCATGTCTAAGTCACGATTTGAGAACATCATGCGCTTCCTGCACTTCAGTGCCAATACAACCTGTCATCTAAGAGGCCACCCTGCTTATGCTTGGTTCCACAAAATTCGGCTCCTCATAGACCACCTGTCATTAAAATTTGCAGATGCTTATACCCCTGAACAGTCATTTTGAGGCATTTGGTTTCGACTACTCCTCATGGTTTCGGGCCCCTAAAATGTCAGGGCAGTATAGGAACCACACAAGTGACCCCATTTTAGAAAGAAGACACCCCAAAGTATTCTGTTAGGTGTATGGTGAGTTCATAAAAGATTTTATTTTTTAGCGGAAATTGATTTTTATTGTTTTTTTTTCACAAAGTGTAATTTTCCACTAACTTGTGACAAAAAAATAAATTCTTTTATGAACTCACCATACAATAAAAATCAATTTCCGCTGACCTGTGACAGAAAATAAAATCTTCTATGAACTCACCATACTCCTAACGGAATACCTTGGGGTGTCTTCTTTCTAAAATGGGGTCACTTGTGGGGTTCCTATACTGCCCTGGCATTTTAGGGGCCCTAAACCGCGAGGAGTAGTCTAGAAACCAAATGCCTCAAAATGACCTGTAAAATCCTAAAGGTACTCATAGGACTTTGGGCCCCTTAGCACACCTAGGCTGCAAAAAAATGTCACATGTGGTATTACTCAGGAGAAGTAGTAAATTTGTGTTTTGGGGTGTATTTTTACACATACCCATGCTGGGTGGGAGAAATATCTCTGTAAATGGACAATTGTGTGTAAAAAACAAAATCGAAATATTCTCATTTACAGAGATATTTCTCCCACACAGCTTGGGTGTGTGTAAAAATACACCCCAAAGCACATTATACTATTTCTCTAGAGTACGGCGATACCACGTGTGTGACACTTTTTTGCAGCCTACCTGCGCTAAGGGGCCCTAAGTCCAATGAGCACCTTTAGGCTTTACAGGGGTGCTTACAATTTAGCACCCCCTAAAATGCCAGGACAGTAAACACACCCCACAAATGACCCCATCTTGGAAAGTAGACACCCCAAAGTATTTAGAGAGGGGCATGGTGAGTCCGTGGCAGATTTCATTTTTTTTTGTCACAAAGTGTCATTTTCCGCTAACTTGTGACAAAAAATAAAATCTTCTATGAACTCACCATGCCTCTCAGTGAATACTTTGGGATGTCTTCTTTTTTAAAATGGGGTCATTTGGGGGGTATTTATACTATCCTGGAATTCTAGCACCTCATGAAACATGACAGGTGCTCAGAATAGATGCTTCAAAATGGGAAATTCACTTTTGGCACCATAGTTTGTAAACGCTATAACTTTTACCCAAACCAATAAATATACACTTATTGGATTTTTGTAGCACAATAAATTTGGACAAAAATGATATAGAAATTTTACTTCTACGCCTCCTGAAGAAGCCGGCAGAGTCCGGCGAAATCGATCGAGGACGCCGTCCTCCACCATGATGGTGCCACCTCCGCTCTCCCATGCCGCATAACCTGAGCCCCCGGCTCTCCTCTCCACACAACCACTTTCCTCGGCTTGGCTGAACCTGCATGGAGTCTCTCCAGGCCTTGCTCCACTAGAAACTGCCGGAGCCTCACACCGGAGGATACAGTAAGAGCCCACTGGGCACAGGCTTTGCTAAAATTATTCAGCTGCAACTGCTTGCTTGCACAGAGACGCTGCCTATGCTGCTCACATATGAACTATTGCTCTATGCATTTTACATGACTGACTGACCTGCATCTGTTGTGCTTGTCATCACAAGTAATGCTATGTTGCATTGATTCATGCTGAACTGTTGCTTTATGTGCTTTGACAAGCCTTTTGACTGGTGGATCTGCATATACCGCACTGTGCTCCTACGTTGACACTACTGCAGTGGTTCTTAAGCTTGTTGAGATACTGAGAACTTTGTTTGCCTTGGCAGGTGGCTTGTGTGCATGGACTGTGCTGAATGCAAAACCCCATATGTTGTGGAGAAATCACTCATCTATTTTTGAGGAAGATATCTGGGAGTAATGATCCAAGCGGAATTCTCATAGATTAACAAAAAAAACCCTCCTTGCGACCCTCTCAGAGTCATCTCAAGACCAATGAACTTGGTCAATCATATTCTATTTTTGTAATCACTGGGACGGATTGGATTGCCTCACTTCTTGATTAGAGGCTGCGCAGCCACAGTACTTGTTCATGTGCACATGATCCATAAGAGCATTTAGTGGTTAGGAGTGGGAGGTTCTCGGGGTTCTGGGAGGAGTGGGCTTGGTGGATGTGGGGGATTGGTTACTATGGTGGAATTTTATTCCTGATGTTTTAATAATGAGCAAGTGTTAAATAAAGTTTTGTATTTTTTTGAATAAGATTTGTTTGTACTCAATCAGGTTGCACCCCTCCTTTATTCTATCTCACAGTTTGTTTAATTATTTTACTTTATTTGAAAAATGTCAGCACAGAAAGTAAAAAAAAATCATTTTTTTGACAAAATTCATGTCTTTTTTGATGAATATAATAAAAACTAAAAATCCCAGCAGCAATCAAATAGCACCAAAAGAAAGCTGTATTAGTGACAAGAAAAGGAGGTAAAATTCATTTAAGTGGTAGGTTGTATGATCGAGCAATAAACCGTTAAAGCTGCAGTGGTCTGAATGGGAAAAAAGTGTCTGGTCCTTAAAGGATACCGCAACTGAAATGTGACATAATGAGATAGACATGTGTATGTACAGTGCCTAGCACACAGATAACTATGCTGTGTTCCTTTTTTTATTTTTCTGCCTGAAAGAGTTAAATATCAGGTATGTAAGTGGCTGACTCAGTCCTGACTCAGACAGGAAGTGACTACAGTGTGACCCTCACTGATAAGAAATTCCAACTATAAAACACTTTCCTAGCAGAAAATGGCTTCTGAGAGCAAGAAAGAGGTAAAAAAGGGGAATTTCTTATCAGTGAGGGTCACACTGTAGTCACTTCCTGTCTGAGTCAGGACTGAGTCAGCCACTTACATACATGATATTTAACTCTTTCAGGCAGAGAAAGAAAAAAAGGAACACAGCATAGTTATCTGTGTGCTAGGCACCGTACATACACATGTCTATCTCATTATGTCACATTTCATTTGGGATATCCTTTAAAGGGAACCAGAGATACACGTTTTACACAAAATAAACATATCAGTCGATAGCTTGTAAAGAATAAATGCTCTACCTGATAATTTCGCCACTCTGGTGTGCCTTTTTTTAGTGTTTTTTATCCATTATTGCTCCAGGAAAAATCCAATATGGCCGCCAGCTCATATCCCTTCTGCTTCCGGGTTATGAGTTGTTCTGGATGTGCAGTCTAGGTTATATGAGAAAGGCTGCTGCAGCCTTTCATCTGTGTGCTTTCATTTTGGTATGATGTGCAGCTGCCTGTAGGAAGTGTCTCTCATAGGAATTAAACTGCAGTCATCATCAGTATCTATGCAGACTGAGTGCACACAGAGCACACAGATCATATTGCAGCCACAGTTGTCTGTTTCAGAGCTTCTCTCTCAGCAGAAGCAGCCCCTCCCATGTCATCAGAGCTCTCAGTATGCAAAGCAGCAAAGCTGAGCCAGGAGGGGGCAGGCTTTGGCTTGAAAAGACTCCACAGAAGAGTGACTCAGCTATAATGATTCCAGGTCAAACCTAGACTGAAGGCTCAGTCGGGGATTGTTATCACAGCTGATAACAGACTAATTAAGCAGATAAGAATGAAACTAAAAGCAGGGTAGGTGTTTATTGTCATGTTCCCACTGATAAATGTAGTAAAATACATGAGGGTGCTTCGTCTCTGGTTCTCTTTAAGGGGTGAAAGTCCTTAAGTAGTTAATGCTGCTTTGTGAATCAACCCCTTTGTCATTTAATGTCACAGAGAGCCCTTTCACACTATGTGCATTGGCATATGTTTTTGTGACTTGCTGCAAATTTTAACAATTACATTTTCCGAGACCCGGAAGTGGAGGTCTCAGCCCAGCTCTCGGTGCAACTTTTACCAGATACAGATAAGTTCCTAATACACCCTACCAGCCACGGTCCTAATGGCAGTCCTCAGCCACTCATCTATCCAGGCCTCTCCTGGATAACCAGTGCTGGAGTTAAGCTCCCTCCAGAACCTCAGCAACTTCTCTGCTGCACACAGACTTGGCAGCCTCTCTGCTCCACATTCCTTCAGGAGCCTCCTTGCTCCACACACAGCCCACTGCGTGATGAGAGCTGCAGCCTCTTATGCAACAACAGGTGAGCTAATTAACTCTCTCAATGCAGGAGTCAGACTTGGACTTGGAGGAGTGGCTTGTAAGGCCCGCCCTTCTAATACACACTGATCCTGGATCCCAAACAAATCTAGATGACAGTGGAGTTGCTAACTTGTAAAAACCACCATCATTATACAGGACCTTTTTCACCAAACATAGACCAGAACCAAGTAGACATCTGCTTTGAACCTTACAGCTCATTATCCCTGGAGATCGTTAGAGGGAAGCCCTCCCTGGTGTCTGATCCTCCCCTTCGGCTTCACTCACCTCTTTACCCTTCCAGTGTCCACTCCGCACGTCCTGTGCTCCGTGTCTTCTGTTCTACTTTGTTGTCTGCTCACCTGTTCCTCCTGCATTCAATGTTCCTTCCGGATTTCAACTGACAACTCTGTCTGCTCGCTTCGAGACTACCAGTCTCCGCTTTTCACCACCACTCTTTGCGCACCTCTCAGCTGGCTCTTACCACCCCCACCGCTCTGGAAGAGACTTCAAGACTTGGCCGGGGCCATCCTGTTATTTTGCATTCTGGCTGGTCAAAGTTCAAAGATGTTGGTAAGCTGAAGTTGTGTTCGCATGTTGGCTGCATGAGTTGGCCACTTTTGCACATTGGCTGGCCAGGCTTCAGGCTCTGGCCATAACACACATATCAGCAACCTTAGGCAATGACAAATGTGGAAGGACAGCAATTTTCAACATTCATTGGTCTCTAAAACATCGATATGTAATATTTAAAAATCAATATAGTTTAGTTAACATAATCAGTACCGGTATTTATGGTTTTTGATGAGACAGTTACCATTAGTATCTCATTCATCAAATCATTAGTATGTGTGCGCCTTTGGCCACAAAAAGTCTAGAAATGGCCTTGCCCAGCACTTAACCTGCCTCCTATTGTTCTCTATGTTTGGAGAGTGTGGGTATGTGACATGGGCACCCTGTGGACAGCTGGTGAGATGCTCAGAGCAACAGTGCACTCAGCAAAGATAGTAGCGAACTCACCTCTAAGTTAAAGTATAGGCTTGGGGGTTGGGGGTTAGAGGTTGAGAATAAACATTGGTTGAACAAGTGGGGTGAGAAAACAAAAAGCCCAATATAGCGTGTAAACCTCTCTCATTTTTAAAGATTATGCAGGAGAACAGAGGAGCCAAAAGGATAAAAGGAAGCTAAATGAGCTTAAAAACCAAATTCTTGGTAAATAGAGGAGGTAGTGGTGGACTTGCCTCCTCCAAGCAGACACACAACTACTGTAGTAAAGACAGTCAATATATTTTATTTATGAACTCCAAATATGCAACACGTTTCGCAGGTTTGATCCCGCTTCATCAGGCAATAACAACGGAGCAATAGCATATGTGGTCAGTAGAAGAGCCAGGCACCTCCTACCTCCTCTATTTACCAAGAATTTGGTTTTTAAGCTCATTTAGCTTCCTTTTATCCTTTTGGCGCCTCTGTTCTCCTGCATAATATTGAGTCCACCCTGGGTGGAGGGTTGAACCCCTTTTTCTCATCTACAGAGAGCGACTTCTTATTCCTGAGTGGGATCAGGAAAATCTCCCCACCTGTCTTTACAGTGATTGCCTATAGGTAACCCTGGTTTGTGAGTATTAATATTTACTCTATCTAGTAATAATTTACCAGTACATAATACACTATTGGGGCTCTGGGTGTTCCTTGTTTTTATCTCATCTTTAAAGAGACTCTGTAACAAAATTTTCAGCCTTATTTCTTCTATCCTTTAAAGAGGAGCTGTTAGGTATAAGGTCTCAGAGAAAATAAACACATATATCAGTAGCTAAATATAGGCTGTACTTACATTACATATGCATTTTTCACTGTCCACGTTTGGATTTCACAGAATTTTTATATAGTATATGCAGAAAATGATGCTCCTGACAGCTCATGGCAGGTTCCATGTTTGTCTGTCTCCTATGAAGCCAAATGTGTCATCATGTCCTCCCTGCTTCCTGATCACAGAAAAGCTCGTACTGAATAACACTAGTGTGCAGTGAATATTAATTAGCCATGTGGCTAGGAACAATAGCGGACTCCTGCAGTGTACTCTGCTGGGAGATTTATCAGTGCTGTGCACTGGACTGAGTTACATGCTATTGTTACTTGACCCTGTAACTTCTCATTAGCAGCCGAGGGGAGAGCCCCAGAATGCTTTGCAGTATGGTATGCGGCTTGCGTCTTCTTAAGAGCTTGGGAATAACAGCTTTGCTGATAAGCACACATCAAATGTAAGAGAGATTTTTATCTTCAGTAATGCCTTTTTGGCTTCCTTCTAAACTGTTTAACACAGGAGAATAGAGGTTGAAATTAGCTTTTGTAGCCTGACAGTTACTCTTTAAGTTCCTATTGCTGTTCTAATGTGGTCTGTCTTACTGCAGCCTTTCCTAGTAGTACAGTGTCTGTATTATCTCTGTTATATAATCTAATCGTCATTCCTTTGTCAGCTTTGTCGGCTCAGGCAGGAATGTGCTGCTTTACTGTGATAGGTAGAAGTTATACACACCCTTTCCATGCCCCCTCCAGACTCTAAGAGTCACAGACTGAGCTTCTCTCAGCCTATCCCATGCTGGTTAGCAGCCATGTTTTTTGTTTGTAAACACTGCCTAAAACTGGCAATTACAAGCCAGGATTGCAGCAGGGAGTGGCAAAAACAGCACAGAGGGGCCCAGGAGAACATAATGAATAGAATGGTATGCTTTTTATTGTAAGAATTTTAAAGTACAGAATGGCCTCAATTCACTAAGATCTTGCTGGAGATAATAAAGCAAGAGAAAACTTACCTCCACACAGTGAGAGAGTTATCTTATCTCTTCATTCCTCAAGTTACCTCCTCTGTAGTTAATTTACCTCCTCTGTAGTTATTTTCACACGCAGTTAATTAACCATTTAATGGCAATGTATCGTATTAAAACGTCATGCTTTTGCCTGTTAATGGCAACATGACGTTTTAATACGTCGCGCGTTCCCGCCACCGCTCCGCTCGTGTGCGCGCCGCTACCGCCGCCATTACCGTCGGGATCCCGTGCTGAGTGATTGGGGAAGAGGACCGAGCAGTCCTCTACCCAATCGCACTGCCTGTAGTGAATGGACGCGACCGCAAACAGCGGCCGTGTTCATTCATAAAAACAGGAAATGTTACAGTTTAATAAAGAGTAAAAAAAAAAAAAAGTGATCACTTCCTATACGGGAGAGTGTTCACTAGCGCCATCTTGTGGCCAAAAAGTATATTACACATATATATACACAAGTACATACACACTATTAATAAAATAACACTTCCAACTCTCCCCCCCCAAAAAAAATAACACTTGTAAATAAAAATCAGCTTAAAATAAATAAAATAAATAAATAGTTGCTTTAGGGACTCAGATTTTTTTAATCGATATTTTATGGGGGAAAATTAATTTTAATTTATTATATAGGGGCTGGTAATTATGGCCAGAACAAAAAAAACAAAACAGAAAAATAACATCTATATTTCAAAATAATATACTGTCGCCATACATTGTGATAGGGACATAATTTAAACGGTTTAATAATCGGGACAACTGGGCAAATAAACGGTGTTTGTTTTAACCACATGAGAATGTTTAATTTTAAAACTATAATGGCTGAAAACGGAGAAATAATTATTTTTTTCATTTTTTTTGTTTTTTTCCCATTAAAACGCATTTAGGATAAAAAAATTCTTAGCAAAATGTACTACCCACAGAAAGCCTAATTGGTGGTGAAAAAAACGAGGTATAGATCATTTTCTTGTGATAAGTAGTAATAAAGTTATTAGGGAATAAAAGGGAGGAGCACTGACAAGTAAAAATTGCTCTGGTCCGTTAGAGTAAAAACCCTTGGGGGTGAACTGGTTAACAGCCTGTCTTTAACTCTGGAGTTATTTTAAGGATTGGAGAGCTAACTTAAAGACAGAAGAGTTAACTTTAGGTTTACCTGAGGTAAAATGTTTCCTGAATAAGACAAGCCTCATCACCATGGTAACAACTCTAGAAATGTTATTAAAGACAGGAGATAAGCTTAGTGAATTGAGGCCATTGGCCTCAATTCACTAAGATCATGCTGGAGATAATAAGGCAAGAGAAAACTTACCTCCACACAGTGAGCGAGTTATCTTATCTCTTCATTCTTTAAGTTACCTCCTCTGTAGTTAATTAACCTCCTCTGTAGTTAATTTACCTCCTCTGTAGTTATTTTCACAGGCGGTTAATAAACAACCTGTCTTTAACTCTGGAGTTATTTTAAGGATTGAAGAGTTAACTTAAAGACAGAAGAGTTAACTGTAGGTTTGCCTGAGGTAAAATGTTTCCCGAATATGACATGCCTCATCACCATGGTGATAACTATAGAAACGTTACTAAAGACAGGAGATAAGCTTAGTGAATTGAGGCCATTGTCTTTAAATTCTACAAACCATATTTCAATACATACCTACCAAAGATGGGTTACCTCAAAGGCAACTAATGTATAAGCAGGTAGAGAAAACAACCTGACCTCATTTGGGTTAAGAACTCGCTCTCTGTAGAATTCGGGGGGGGGGGGGGGGGGGGGGAAAGGGTAACACCTCTCCAGCAAATTTGGTCAATAAAATGCAAAGGAATATAGGTCAAGAGAGGCACCAACAAGATAAAATACACTGAAAAAAAAAAAAGTAAAAAAGGAGGAAGTGATGGACGTATCTCAAAAAAATTAAGGTACTACATTTTTAAAAACAGCTATACTTTAGACTGAAAACACTAACACATTTCACGGGTATTTCCTGCTTCTTCAGGGAAAAATGTGGGTGTCTCTGTGACACAGTATGCAGGCTCATTAAACATATTGCAGTTGGAGTGTTTTATATCTAAATGAAAGCAGTTTTAACAAAAATTCACTACCTGTCTCAAATACTCAGAGGTAAATCCACCGCTATTTCCTATCTTTCTAACTTGTGCCAACAAGATAAAACACACACAAAACTTCTGTTGAATGACTTTTTTTTCATGGGAATAAACATTGTTTTTATACAAACTGTTTAAAGGAGAGCTTCATCCATAAGGTAAAAGATAAGCGCTGTCCTCCACAGAACAATTCCTAACAGGCAGATTCGTTCATTTTGATCTATTCTATTTGACATTCGCTAAGTTTCAGTTAATTGTAGTTGGCATGCTGAGAGACGGCTGACATCACCAGAGAACATATATTGATCATGTGGCGGTGCAAGGGATGGATGCATAGTTTTCTATCACATCAAGCAGTAGAAATCTTTTGCAGGGCAAGGCTTTGATCAAGTTGCCAATAAAACGTGAAACAGTTTTGTGGGTGCTCTGCTGTGTGATAGATTGATCCTTCCCGATTAGTGAAACAGATGCTATAGGCAGAAAAGGCTACAAAAACGTACAATTTTTAATGTCTACTTTTTAAGAGGCACAGAAAAAGAATATGATGTGCTGTAACCACAGCAACCACAACAGTCTTTGTGCGTGACCTCATTTCTCCAACAGTCCGGGGATGCGGCTTTCAACTCGTATGCTATCAAGACAATGTGTGCTGTAATTTATCTGCATGTTGTTCATAAACTCACAAGATGGGGAAGTATTCCTCAGTCTCGTCTGGCCTTTAGTTTGGGGGCAAGGCAGACAGCATACATCAACTGGCATCTTCCTCTTGAAAACTACACTTAAAAAGAGGAACTCCAGTGAAAATAATGTAATAAAAAAGTGCTTCATTTTTACAATAATTATGTATAAATGATTTAGTCAGTGTTTGCTCATTGTAAAATATTTTCTCTCCCTGATTTACATTCTGACATTTATCACATGGTGACATTTTTACTACTGGCAGGTGATGTCAGTGGAAGTAGCTGATGCTTGCTTTTTTGGAAGTTGTCAACAGCTGTAAACCGCTATTTCCCACAATGCAACGAGGTTCACAGACAGGAAACTGGTCCTCACAGTTTCCTGTGGGAGGGGTTTCCCCACAATATCAGCCATACAGAGCCCCCTAATGATCCGTTTGTGAAAAGGAATAGATTTCTTATGGGAAAGGGAGTATCAGCTACTGATTGGGATGAAGTTCAATTCTTGGTCACGGTTTCTCTTCAACTCACTTTAACAAAGAGAGAGATGAAAACAGTATTGTTTACAGAAACAAAAATCAGAGAAGTGCAATAGGCATCTATTTTCAGGGCCCAGAGCCTGCTACCATCAATACCCCCCCCCCCCCCCAATTCTGTCCAACACCCTGACTAGGGATCAATGGTTTACAGGAGGAAAAGCCTGTTTTTCCTCTTGCAAACAATTGATCCCTAGTCGCGGGATCTAGGGTTTGTGGCAGCGGGCCTTGTGTGTGTTTTCTCTCAGCTGACAGATTATTGTATTTCCTGTCAGTGCAGTGATTCCCTCAGTAGTGAAGTAGCGGAGCAGTGTTCATCTTCCTTTCTGCTCTGCTGTAATCAGAGACCTTTTGCTCAGCTACCAAAAGGCAACAATAAGCTGATAAGAAAAGTGTAACCCATTACCCTCCATATGGGGCCCAAGTACTGTATAGGTTCTTTTCAGCAAGCATCTTCTTTTCTGTTTCATCATTACAACAGTTAGCCTGTCTTCTGTTTACCTATTAACATAGTCTGCAAGCAGCAAAGATAACGACCTGCAGGGTCACATTGGATCTGTAGAGCAAAAGGATCAGCACACTCAGTAGTATGCTGCAAAACTTTAGGCGCTTTTAATACAAAAAAAGTTTCCATAAATACACTTCGTGTTCAACAACGACCACTTTGGGTGTCTTTGGTGCCAATCTACTGCAAGCTGCTGGTTCTTGTTGAACACGAAGTGTATTTATGGAATTTTTTTTTGTATTTAAAGAGCTTAAAGTTTTGCAACATACTACTGAGTGTGCTGATCCGTTTGCTATACAAATTGTCGATTGCCACCTGGTGCTCTGGTGGCTGGATCGTTGCACCTTACATACAACTAGGGGAGTGCGGCCAAATACTACTACTTTGCTGGCTCACGGTGAATCAACATGAACAAATTAAAAGGCAGGTATCAATCATTTCTTGAGCCATCTTCTGTTTAACTTTTACATGTATGACGGTTCCTCTGCAGTAGGATCACTTGAACACAAACTTTATCTTTAGCACTGAAGCACCTATGTGTATGCTAACTTTATGTTCTTTCTTATAAAAGTCTTAATTGCTTAGGGTCTGCTTAAGAATTGCAGACACAGGAAGCTCCCAACGACGGCAGCAGGAGCGAGGACGCGTGCGGCCCGGGCCAAAACAGAAAGTCAGCCGCGGCGGGGACCAGAGGATCGTTTTGTCCTAGTGTGGGCACAAGACGCCTGCGGCGGTCCGCTAGAAGCCCCAGGTAAGTTTACTCTCTCCCCCTCCCAGTACTCCTTTAAATTCTATGCGTGGAAACTAAATGATAAACTGCACAGCATGTCTGCATACAAAAAAACAACAGGTTTGTTCAAAAGACTTGTACACACCTTCCACCCTTCGTGATAGTAGGTCAGATTGATCCACTAGCTGGATCTGGCAAACAACCTGATATCAGTTGGTCATCCAGTTGTTTGCCAGCCGTACACACACCCAACTTATCTTCCAACAGAAAAGTTTGGTAGATAGTTAGACAGATTGTTGGTAGGTGTGTATAAGCCTTATGCTGGGGATACACGGTACGTTTCTGTACCGTGTATTGTACGTTTCTGTACCGTGTATCGACCAGCTGATCCGGCCAGCTGATAATATTCAGCTGGCCCGATCATGCCGCTCGACCCCCGCCCGCTCGATTCCCGCCGGTGGACAATGGCAGGGAATCTAGCGCTAATAAGGAAGCGCCGGCGGGGCCAAGCGGCAATCGATCCACGGGGACGCGGCGGGCACGCGGCAGGGGTCCATCCGGCGGCTAATCGGCCGCTGGATCGACCTGTGTATGCCCAGCATTAAAGTGGTCTGAAACTCCGACATAACATTCAATAAAAATATGTTTTCCTACTTTTTATTACTCATACAGTTATCATATTTGCTTTTGTGCATATGTAATATTGTCTGTTTACAAATTACAAGTTTCCAAAGTGTAGTGTATCGTGCCCTAATAGCTGTCATTGCATTTTATTCAAACAGCTTTTTATTATATATTAAAATCTTTTAATGAGCTATTCTGAATTGTGTGTGTGTCTGAATCACAGAGAGCTCCTTTTAACTTGTTACACTGTGTTTACACACATTGTAACAACATTGGAATGTAAACAAAGATACTGTTATCTCCAGTTTGGATGCGGATTTGAAGCTGAATAGCAGGGCAAAATGCTTCGTTTAACTATTTCAGTGATGTTCTGCTGAGAAAAAAATTCTGGGATAGGAGCTTTCAAGCTGTGAGGAAGCTTTTAGAGCAAAGTAGAAATGCTGGCTTTCAGACCACTTTAAGAGGGCTTTAGTGCCCCCTTGGTGGTACGTGTAAACCTATGCCCTGTGAAGATTAACATGGGAAGCTGAAGGGTACTTATCACTGGTGTATGAAGAGAGCCTTCTCTGGCCACAGGCTGCGTGACCCACTCTGAGTTCTATATATGAAAAGCAGCAAAGCTATTAATCAAGTATCTTGAAGCAGTGTTATGTCTCTTGCATAGTCCATAATTAGGAAGCATCATGCTAGCTAGTGTTGGAGGCTGCAATCAGTTTTGCAGCACTTAACATTCAGCAGCAGGGTGTCTACAGAGTGATTTAAATAAACCTACAGAGGAAAGGATGAATATTATTAACACTCTACCATCTGATCTGGGAATTATGCTTTAAATCCCACTTGCATCATTGAAAACACATAAGTGCAAATAGATGACGCTGGCTCTTGTAAAATTAGACTGGCATGTGTAAGGATGATCCACCACTTACGTAAAGGCCACATTCATCTAACAAAGTTTATAGTGGAAAAATAGATTTTTTTTTTCTCCCCTGATTTTTTTCATTTAGGTAAATTAAACATTATGCTGCTGCAATTATGAATGTTATCTGCTAATTGTCCATATGGTGAACCTTGGCACATATGCATCCTGCTGAGTAGTGGGATCTCTTCCGCTGCTCGTAATGCCTACCGCATCCGGATTAAAGCAGGATTCTGTCCACGCGGCTTTTTAGCTTTGTATGGAATGGGGAAGGATTAACCCTTGCACACATGCTAGATTGTTCGTGGATGAGGCGGCCGGACGAGGCCACGTCTGCTGAGAATTTAGCATGTGGGTGGCATCCCCCAATCCTCCTCGATGCATCGCTGCGTGTCAAAATTCCTCCTTCTTGCATCATCCCTCCTCCCTTTTTTAAAAAAACCCACTAGCCCATGTAAGCCTATGGCAGAGTTCTAACTGCCACGTTTGCAGTTAGCGTTACCCGCAAACGCATAACATGCAGCGTTTTGCCGGCAAATCGCTATTAGAGATCGCAATTAGTATGCATAGCACTGCTAATCGCGATCGCTCCCAAAAAGCTGCAGTGTCCAGTGATTTTTCTGCGTTCATTGCGGAAAAATCACTTTCGCAAAACGCTAGCGGTAATCACCGCCGTTTTGTGGTTTTAGGTGTGAATGGGGCCTTAGTCAGAGGGATATGGAGGCTGCCATATTTATCTCCTTTTAAACAATGCAAATTGCCTGCTTGCCCCCTGACCTAATACTAATGTCTGTTCCTTTTTCTCAAGAGGCAAGAATCCAGGGCCCATATGCAATTCACATGAGGCAAGAATCCAGGGCTTATATGCAATTCACATGAGGCAAGAATCCAGGGCCCATATGCAATTCACTTTTTCACTTGAGTTATCTCCTAGGAGAGAATTTTCATCTTCTCTTTACACAAAATTTTTTGCACTTTACAATTGAAAAAGTACCAAAGCATTGATGAAAAAGTAGAATCAAAATTTATTTTGAGTATTTTCTTGCTTGTTGGTGGCTTAACATGCATTTTATGACAGGTTGTGAAAACACCACCCAGGTGAAAAAAAATCAGGAGAAAAAGTTAATTGCATATGGGCCCATTTGCAATTGCATTTTTCTCCTAGGAGATATTTTCACATTCTCTTTAAAATAACTTTTCAGCACTTTATAATTGAAAAAGTTGTAAAAAAAAAAAAAAAAAAAAGTACTTTTAAAAATTATTGTTAGTATTGTTTTGCTTTCTGGTGGTTTAAAAGGCATTTTATGACATGGAGTTAAAATGTCACCTAAGAGAAAATTCAACAGAAAGTGTGAATTGCATATGGGCCCCGGTGTCATTTTTCACCCAAGTTTTCTCCAAGGTGATCTTTTAAAATGCATTTTAAGCAACCAGCAAGCACTAAATACTCAAAATAATTTTCACTTTTTTTCACCTAGCTTGTTGGTACCTTTTTCAATTGCAAAGTGCTGAAAAATTATTTTAAATAGAAGATGAAAAAAATATTTCTCAAGAGAAAACTCAGGAGAAAGTTAGTTGCAAATGTGCCCAGGACTCTCAATGACAGTTTCGCTGAAGACAAATTGCAATCAGAACAGCCCAGAAGTCATTGATATCTAAGGGCTTGTTTCCACTGTTGCGACGCGATTTCGGCCGCATTCCGTCGCTTGTAAAAACGCATGCGGATGCGTTTCCACATGCGTTTTTACCCGCGATTTCGCCTGCGATTTCGCATGGCAGGGTGCCATGCGAAATTAACCATGACACTGCCAGGGCTAAATAAAATTGAAAAAGGTGCGAAATCGCACGCGAAATTGCGGGTAAAAACGCATGTAACAAACGCATGCGTTTTTACTATTAAATACATTAGCGGCGATTCGCACGGATTCCCGACGCAGGCGAAATCGTTGGCTCTTTTGTGCGTTTTTTTCACGCTGAAAAAAACGCACCTCAACAACGCTACAGTGGAAACAGGCCCATCCACTTGTATTACATGTGCGGATCTGCATGCGTTGGACGCATGCAGATTCGCGATAGTGGAAACGAGCCCTAATAGGAAGCCATACAAATCCAGTATGGCTGAGAAAAGGAAGTAGATAAAACATCCTATAGCTCACGTTTTGCCTACAGGCCCAGATTTACATCACAGGAGCCTATAGGCACATATATCCTGGCAGCCTAGAGCTTAGGTTCTCAATGTGTGGTACGCGTACCCCAGGGGGTACTTCTGATGGTTCCAGGGGGTACTCGGGCTTGATATGCTTAACCAAGAATAACAAATTTAGAGTTTTAGAAAATTATAAATCTAATGTAAAAACACCAAACTAGTGTTTTAGCTAGTTGAAAGCAATAGTAAATGTTTGGAAATTGTTTAGAACTACTACGATTAACCTCCTTGGCGGTATGAAAAATACCGCCAGGAGGGAGCGCAGCAGTTTTTAAAAAAAATTTTTTTTTTTTAATCATGTAGCGAGCCGAGGGCTCGCTACATGATAGCCGCTGCTGAGCGGCATCCCCCCGCCCGCTTCGATCGCCTTCGGCGATCTCAGATCAGGAAATCCCGTTCATAGAACGGGATTTCCTGGAGGGCTTCCCCCGTCGCCATGGCGACGGGGCGGGATGACGTCACCGACGTCACTGACGTCGGGACGTCATTGGGAGTCCCGGGCCACCCCTCGGCGCTGCCTGGCACTGATTGGCCAGGCAGCGCTGGGGTCTGGGGGGGGGGGGGGCGCGCCGCAGCAAATAGCGGCGATCGGGCGGGGGCCGGCGGCGATCAGAGTGCTGGCGCAGCTAGCAAAGTGCTAGCTGCGTCCAGCAAAAAAAAAATTATGAAAATCGGCCTAGTAGGGCCTGAGCGGCACCCTCCGGCGGCTTACCCCGTGTCCAGCACGGGGTTACCGCTAAGGAGGTTAAATATATCTTTGTCAAGGGGTACTTGTGATAATGTTTACTATGCTAGGGGGTACTTGGTGAGTATGGGGTTTCAAAAGGGGTACAATACCAATAAAATGTTGAGAAACTTCACCCTCCATGAACCTACAAATCCTGCAGGTATGCTGGTGGGCCCAGCTGTCACTTCTTCCTTACTTGGCTGTGATTAACAGCGGCGCTTGACACAGGCGCAGCAAGGGCGACCTCGAGGTCGTCCTCTGAACCATGCAGCGACAGCTGGGCAGCGGCGGAGAGCGGAGGTGACAGCGTGGGACAGTCGGCTGCGAGGTGCTGGAGAAAGCTCCAGGTGAGTAAAGCAGATTTTGGTAAAAAGCTCCTGATGATTCATTTAAAGGAAACCAGAGCCCACTTAAAAAAAAAAAGTTTTAAAGTTTTATACATACCTGGGGCTTCCTCCAGCCCCACCCACACGGAACACTCCCACACCGCCGGCCGCTGCCCGCAGCTCTGGTATGTGGCGGAGGATGGCGGCATGGGAGCAATCCTTGCAGGTGGGGCTGGAGGAAGCCCCAGGTATGTATTTTTTTCTTTAAGTGGTCTCTAGTACACTTTAAGGAAACCGGTTCAGGCTGTAATAAATGAGCGGATAGTATAAGTGGCTGCAGATATCTGTGAAACTGGAAGCACAAAAACGCCTGACAGTATTCAGAAAAAAAATATATAGAAAATTAGTCTTTCTTGCAACCAAACCTTGCATTTTACATCTAATTTCCCATTAACTGGAAAGCAGCAGGGGTTGCTAAGCAAGATAGGGCTACAGAGACTAATCCAGAGTAAAATGACATTAGCTGAATATTGAATAGAGAATGTCTTACATGTAGAGGGAGCTGAGAGAATGCATGATCTGATGTTAGCTGATGTGCTGAAACACTTCCTCTTCCTTAGATGTCAGAGTGATGAGTGTCCCTCTTCCTCCCAACAAGGGTTCAACTGCACTTATTCTCCCTTGATCATTAAACAATGTGCAACTGGTGTGCAGGATTAAAGAATATTTTGTGTGTGTTAAGATCTTAAAGGGAGAAACTGAGAAGGATGTGTATTTTTCCTTTTCAAAATAATACCAGTTACCTGACTCTCCTGCTGATCCTGTGTCTCTAATACTTTTAGCCACAGCCCCTGAACAAGCATGCAGATCAGGAGCTCTGACTGAAGTCAGACTGGATTAGCTGCATGCTTGTTTATGGTGTGATTCAGTCACTACTGCAGCCATAGAGATCAGCAGGATGCCAGGCAACTGGTATTGTTTAAAAGGAAACATCCACATGCCTCTCAGTTAAAGGTTTCCTTTAAAGAGAGTCTGAAGCGAGAATAAATCTCGCTTCAGACCTCATAGTTAGCAAGTGCATGTGTGCCCCTGCTAAAACGCAGCTATCCCGCGGCTTAACAGGGGTCCCTTCACCCCCAAATCCCCTCGGTGGAGCGGGGGAGCGCCTCCTGGCTGGGGCAGGGCTAACCGCCGCAGCCCTGCCTCACGCGCGTCTGTCAGCGCGTATCTCCGCCTCTCCCCTGCCCCTCTCAGTCTTCCTTCACTGAGAGGGGCGGGGGAGAGGCGGCGATGCGCCGCTGATAGACCCGACTGGAGGCAGGGCTGCAGCCGTTAGCCCTGCCTCCAGGAAGAGTAAATTCACGACTAAATTTACGAACAACGATTGCGGGGGTGGGCTTGGGGGTGAAGGGACCCCCGTTTAGCGGTGTGATAGCGGCGGTTTAGCAGGGGCACACTATCAGCTCTGAAGTGAGATTTATTCTCGCTTCAGAGTCTCTAACTCTGCTGTGACCAATATATGCCTGTGTCAGGCTTTAGGGTGAGTGCACAGGGTGCTGCAAACGTGGAAATAGCAGGTAGGGAACCTGCCATTTCCATCCGTTGTGTTACCTGTTCACTCACCCATCTGCTCGTCGCTGGTTCTTCGTCGCTTCTCCCACTGTTTGCGCCATCCTGCTCAGCCTGGGCACCAGGAAGCATTGGATCTTCCAGTTGGTTTGCAAAAAAAAAATGTGAATCCTGCCTAGCAACAGGGAGGATTCTCATTGGCGGACTATGAACCAATGAGAATGTTCCCAGCTGTAGGTGGATTCTCATTGGCTCATTTGCAAAACAATGGGGCACCTCAGGCTTCTGCTAGGCTCTGACCCCCTGCAGTGGATAGAACGGTGGCAGCACCAAATCTCCATGGGACAGGTGAGCAATTTTCATGCAGTAAGAGGCCGTGGGAAAGAGGAGGATTTCAATGGGCCAAGTGAGCCATTTTTGTGTGGTGGAAAGCCTAGTAGGAAGAGACACCGTCTGTTCCATAGGCTACCACTGCATCCGATGTTTGCTGCTTGCGGCGTGCTCGCAAGCCAGTCACGTAAAAATGCAGCAGGTCAAAACTTGACATATGCAGTCCCGTCTGTGTGTTCTTCGTTTGACAGTGTAAATGCATCCCATTACTAACATGGAATGCAGATACCCTTCCGTTGTGGATAATGTGGCATTTTTAGGCTCCGTGTGAACGGATCCTTATCCAGAGCAAGAGAAGATGTCCATTCACAAGTTCATTCCTATGCCTCTAATGGCGTTTCTTTCATTGCTCACACTGCTCACGTATATCACAGTAAAGGTCACAATACACTATAAGGTGTTTTCACAGATTAGCAATTAGGCCCTTACTCCGAAAATTATCTCCTGGGAGAAAGGTTAATTATGTTGTCTACAACGTAACTTCTAAGCACCTAAGAACTGAAAAAAAGTGTTAAAAAGTAGGAAATATGAAACTATTTTTTTTTTGATTGCTGGGGCTTAAAAGGTATTTTATTCATGAGGTTTGGAAACCTCTCCTGTGAAAAAAAACTCAAGAGAAAAGTTCGTAGAATAAGGGCCCGAGGTGTGATTCAAATACTGCTGGTAATATTACCATGTACAGGCAATATTATCGGCCATTAGTAACAGTAATATTGTCGTGTGCTGTTGTGTATGGCAATATTACCAGCAGCACGGGAATCAGGCCAAGGAGCGATTCATGAGTTCATGAGTGAGTCAACCCCACCAAAACTAACAAAAAAAAAAAACTCTTGAAATAGACAGTTGTTATTGTCCAGAACAGTGGCTTGTCCAGATGCCGTGATCACTAAGCTACATTTGTCACCATATGTACGTTAAAGCGGTATTGTCACCATAAAAATCAAATTTCAACAGCAACTGGTCTGAGTGTATTAAGTGATAAAGATGCTAATCCTGCATTCAAAACTTGCAAAAAAATTTCTGCTGTTATGGGTTGTAGTTATCACATACTTTAGGAGCACTGGTCCTAGTGCCAAACAGTGCCAAAGAGTTGAATGCTGGGAGTTCTTTTTATCTATAATATATTCCTCCTCTTCCATTTATTTCCCTGCCTAGCTCCTTATCTGAAACACCCTCTGATCACTTGTGTTTACAAGCAAGGCTGAGGTGACTCAGTGATTGGTAGAGATGTCGCGAACGGTTCGCCTGCGAACGGTTCCAGGCGAACTTTGGGGGTTCGCGTTCGCCTGCACAAGGCGAACTTTTGCGGAAGTTCGATTCGCCCCATAATGCTCTATTGAGCAAAACTTTGACTCTCCATATCACTGTCAGCAGACACATTATTGCCACACTGCTCGAGGACCCGCCCTCCCTCCCTCCCTCCTCCAAGCAAGGTCCTTATACCATATGACTCAGTTGTCTGCCTACACTAATTAGTTATGGGACAGCTGCTACACACTCTGCTAGGGAGATTTTAATTAGCCTCTTGTGGGTCCCTCCTCCCACCTCCTCCCTTCTCCCTCCTCCTTCCTCCCTCCTCCCTTCTCACTCCACCCTCCTCCCTCCACCTTCCACCCTCCTCCCTCCTCCTTCTACCCTTCTACCTATTCCCTCCTCCTTCTACCCTTCTACCTATTCCCTCCTCCCTCCTACTGGAGGGAGGAGGGTCTCATCTGCCAGGGAATTATACTATTTCAAAAACCAGTTTATTTCATACCATGGCTGGGAATCGAACCCAGATCTCACTGTGTTGTGGGCAAGTCACCCTAACGACTGTACCACAACAGTACTAAGTGAAGCTGGCCTAAAATTTACCATTTATGCTCAATGCATTAGAAACATTAGGTTGCTTAACCTTTTCGGGACCGGCCACCTACCCCCCCTTAAGGACCAGGCATTTTGCGCGGGAAGGGGGTGCGCACGTTTGGGGGGGTCAGGCGGCCGGATCCCGTGTGTGGCTGGCTAGAGTGGTGTCCCCCATGGTGGCCTGTGCCTCCCCCTTCTGCCCGCAGCCTTCACTTACCTTCCAGGCTCCAGCGATGAGCCGCACGGGACCCTCTTCTCCGGCCGGCATCTCCGTTCTGTCTGACGAGCAGTTCCGGGTCGCGGCTTGATGACGTCATCAAGCCGGGACCCGGCGCTGACGTCAGATGAAGCGGAGATGCCGGCCAGAGCGGAGGGGGGCGCCGATCGTCGCTGGAACGGCAGGGAGGTGAGTGGATCGTCTTCTTTCCCCCCTGCCGCCGCAGCTGTCAAACAGATCACTACGATCCGACGGCGATCGTAGTGATCGTGTGATCAGCAGCCATACGCGATGGCTGCTGATCACTCGGGGGAGATGTCGGCTGTCATATGACAGCTTAATCTCCCCCTCCGGGTGCGCACGATCGCGTCGGGAGCGGAAATTGCGGGCCGGCGTAGATCCTACGCCGCATCAGGCTAGAACAGCCACAAGTGCGGCGTAGGATCTCATGCACATGGTCCCGAAAAGGTTAAAGGGAACCTTAACTGAGAGTGATATGGATGTTTTCTGTAAACAATACCAGTTGCCTGGCAGTCCAGCTGATCTTTGTGACTGCAATAGTGGCTGAATCACACCCTGAAACAAACATGCAGCTAATCCAGTCTGACTTCAGTCAGAGCACCTGATCTGTATGCTTGTTCAGGGGCTGTGGCTAAAAGTATTAGAGACACAGGATCAGCAGGCGATTAAGGCAACTGGTATTATTTTAAAAGGAAAAATCCATATCCTTCTCCGTTTAGGTTCCCTTTAAGGATTTGTAGCATAAAAGCCAACTCACATTGGCTGGGATTTGAACCTGGGTCTCACTGTGTGGTGGGCAAGCACCCTAATGACTGTACCACAACAGTCCAAAGTGAAGCTGGCCTAAAATTTACCATTTATGCTCAATGCAATAGAAACATTAGGTTGCTTAAAGGGAATTGGCTGGGATTTGAACCCGGGTCTCACTGTGTGGTGGGAAAGCACCCTAATGAGGTGGGAGGTGGGAGGAGGGAGGAGGGAGGTGGGAGGAGGGAGGTGGGACCCACAAGAGGCTAATTAAAATCTCCCTAGCAGAGTGTGTAGCAGCTGTCCCATAACTAATTAGTGTAGGCAGACGCAGACAACTGAGTCAAATGGTATAAGGACCTTGCTTGGAGGAGGGAGGGTGGGCGGGTCCTCCAGCAGTGATGTGTATTTCATTTAATCATGTCTGCCTCCAGGTAATAGAACCCTCGAAACATGTATTCTATCATTTTTCCAGCTGTCAGAATTTTTTCTATTTTTCAAAGTTCGCCTCCCCATTGAAGTCTATTGCGGTTCGCGAACTTTTTCGCGAACCGAACCTTTCGCGGAGGTTCGCAAACAGGGTTCGCGAACCAAAAATCGGAGGTTCGCGACATCTCTAATGATTGGATGTGTAAATTAAAAAAAAAGACAGTGCAGTTGTTAGTATACACTTCAGTAGGAGTGTCTGAAGACTCTGGGAAAAGGGCAGCTAATGAATACACAATGAGCAAGAGAAGGGAGGGGGGATAAGAGACAGGGAGGATATGATGTCAGCATTAGCTTGGCAAGATGGCCACTGCCTAGAATATTATTTTCTGCTTTTCCTTTATAAAATTCACAGGAATCATTATGTGGATAGCACAATACATGTGTTATGTAAGTAGAAGTAGTATTTATCTACTTATATATGTGTTTTTTATTTCTAGGTTAGCATGGGTGTCGCTTGTTTTTTAAAGTACTTGGCAAATAAACCTTGGCACTTGCAACAGTAGATGCTTCAGTCTAGGTTTATGTGCCCAGATCACCACACTCCTGCAGTCACCAAGTGCTCAACAACACATTACGGTTACCATCACCGCATGGATCAAAGAGCAGTTGTATGTTTAAAAATGCAGGAAGATTTATTGAGGCAGGGGACACACTTGACTGTTTTTGTGCGCGTTTTCTGCACAGAAAAACTCATGTTAATCAATAGCCTAGTTCACACTTAATATGTTGTTCGCGCGCAGAAAAAAACTGACATTCTGCATCATGATTCTGCACATTTTGGCAGTTTACTCTATCAATTACATCAGCTGCTGTGAAAAAACGCACGCGTTTTCCTGCATAGAAACACACTTGGTGTGCAGGAAAAGTATGCAGAAAAATGCGCGCGGAAAACTGAAAGACAAGTGTGTTCCCTAAAGGATTTATGTAAATGATATGTATACGATATATTAATATATATCTAAACACATACAAATATCTCCTATGTTGCTGTCACTTACAGTTGCTAGTAGAAATCTGACAGAACGGACAGGTTTTTGACTCGCTCATCTCCTCATGGGGGATTCTCAGCACGGCCTTTATTCTCTATTAAGACACTCCCTGAAAAAATTAATACAAAGATGCAGGCCAGCCTCCCCGTTCACTGCACATTTCTTTGGCAGTTGGAACTGCCGTTCACTAAGTGCTTTTGAAAATGAAGAAAACCCTGATAATCCCTCATGAAGAGATGAACTAGTCCAAAACCTGTCGGTTCTGTCAGATTTCTACTACCTGCTGTAAGTGACAGCAGCATATTGATCTTGTATTGATCCACTGTTACCATTCTGTTCTGATACCTTGGCAAATACGCGACCATGGCCCGAAACGGTCGTTGGTTTTGGTGAACGGATGTTTGTCACAACGTGTGAGTAAACTGAGCTTAATTCTTCAATTGAGTGTGCGGATCCTCTAGATTGTTTTATGGTCCAGCCCCTCGGAAAGGTGTGTGACTCCTACTCTGCTACTGTGGAGTAGGAGCCTCTGGCAGCAGTACCAACACTAGAGTTTTACAGTCCAGTCTATATTAACGCCTATACTTTGCTTCCAGGTTGCTCTTTGGGAGCCCTTTGATTACAAATAAAGGCACTGGAAAGATTACCATAAGAGTTATGGGCTTTTGCAACCATGGCATGAACTTGGCTCAACCTTTAGGTAAGAATGCAATGCATCTGTATACTGCAGTGCATTCACATTGTGGTGGATGTACATAGGCCAGTAGTTTGCATTATTTGCAGGCTTACCACCATTTCTGAAAGGCTCATTTTGGAAAACAAGTAGGCAGAAAGCTGTAAGGCCTGAACGCAGTGTACTTCCTGATATAGGTGCAAAATGTACAGTATGACCGCAAACACGAAACTTACATCAAAGATCACGTTACAGATCAAGCTTTACATCAATGACTCAGTTTAACCACAATAAAACTAGTCTTACTTTATATGACAAAACGTTGTTGATACAAAATAAGGACTCCAATTAGATTGCCAGTATTGTTGGGTGTTTAACAGGTAGGTGGTATTAGAGTAATGGTGACTTTCCTACGGTTACCCTTTGAGGATGTGGGAAAGCTGGAGTTCTAGTTTCAAGGACAGTTCTAGCTACAACGGGGAACTTTGCCCCCCAACCCCCCCCCCCCCCTGATGTCCCCCTTCCAACCAAAACATCCCCAGGGCCCCTGAGCCAGCTGCGTGGCCCAATCCAGTCCCCCTAGCACACAATATCATTAGGTCTCCTTCATATGTCCCCTAAAAAGCATTCTTGGGGTTCCCATTACCCACCAGGCATGGTCGGAAGAGCCCATTTCCATTTCCGGGACAATTCCGCATACCGTCATACCGAAATTCTGCATACCGGCACATTCCGGCGGTATTCTGCATGTATTTTCCGTAATTTTTATCCGGACTTCCGTAATTTTCGAATGATTGTGTCTATGTTGTCTATTGTCAATAAAGTTGTTGTATATTACGGAAACGTGATTGAAAAGTGTACTTTCGTAAATTTCAGCCTTTTTTTCCGGAAATGCTGTTTTTTTATATGCGCACTGTTTGGGGGGTGGCGCCCAGGCGGAATTTCGCGTCCATGAGCTTGTTGTCATGATTGGTCAACTCATTCCGCATCTCCCGATTGGTCAATTCATTCCAATTCCGATTTTGCCGGAATTCCGCATTATTCCGCATTCCGGTTTGACGTTTCCGGATTCCGCGGAACAATGCGGAAACCCCAATTCCGGCGGAATTTCGGTATTTTAGCTTTCGCGGAATTCGGAAGCTCATGCCTGTTACCCACCTCATTTTCCTATACAGAGTAAACACAAAGCATCCCCACTCATGGGTCACCATAGCTGGAGGGGGCATCCTGGGGGGCCACCCAAAGGCTCAATTGCCCCCTTTGCCTCTATGGAAGCACCGACCCTGCCTAGTTTATCTGATTGACTGCTGTTTGCCCCGGTGACATTTTTTGAAGGGCGTCCACTCTAGCTGACATTTTAGTTCGGACTGAATTTGTGTCACTAAGAACTGAAACTACAAGTGTGGACGTAGTTTATGCTCCCAAATTCTGAATGTTAAAACAGTTCTTTGAGGGCTTAACGTCCAACACTGGACAGACCCAAGAGACTGTGGGGGCGTCTGTGTATATTCATTGTCCATTCCACCCTCATTGCAACTACTGTACTCCATAAAGCAAATCTCCTTATGAGAAATGACATAAATACCAGCACTCGAGTGCGCTGACCACTTAGCCAGTATACTGCAGATCATTACTTTACATAGGAAGGAGTAAACAGAGAGGACTTCCCTCATATTAAATTAACCATCCATCAAAATACAGTAGCATCAATAGTATTGAGTTGTATCCTGTTAACCCCCCACCACCACCACAACATCTTTACAACATGGTCAGATCTCCTGCTGGCCATCCAGGAGGTGGCGCATAAATCTTGTACATTGCCATGGGATTGTGCTGCACACAGGCACCGATCATTCATTCTGATGTAGTAAAAAAAAAAAAAAACTATTAAAGAGACTTGCCTTCCGCTATAATCTGCTGCAGTTAGCCCAAGTGCTGATGATTTCCACTAGTGACCATTCCGGCAGTACTCGCAGTGGTGAAGGCCAACTTCCTAGGCTGTTTGTGGGCTCTGCTGTGAGTAAAGAGGGAATATGGTTAAAATAACAATGACTAAAAGTATAAAACTGCTTATTTTTTTTACAATATTCATTTATAAATCATATACTCCTGGATTTTATCACAGTTTTCAACATCTTTAGTTTTGCCAGGTGTTGTCTATGCATAGCATTTTCAGTGAACAAACATTCTGCAAAGGGTAAGGCCCGGTTCACACTTGCGGTGGCCCTCCGGAATCGCCGTGCCGGAGCCGCACCGCCTGCAGAACGGACGGAACGGACGCACGGCATAGCAATTAAAGCCTATGCGTCCGTTCACATGGGTCCGTTCTGCAGAACCGGAGCCGGACCGGAGCCGGACCGGATCCGGACTCCGGCCTCCGTTCCAACATGCGCTATTTTTTCCTCCGGCTCCTCCGGCAGCCGTATCCGGGGCGGAGCCGGACTGCACCATCCGGCCAATACACACCAATGGGAACCGGAGGCCGCACAACACACTGGCTGAGAAATCCGGATGTTCTACCCCACTTCCTATGCGGATTATTGCGGCGATATTGGATGGGGACACATGGGGAAGCATTTTGGAGTGGAGCAGCACAGCTGGATCCGGATCCGGAGATGTTGGCAGCATGTCGCAGGTGGAGGTGAGTGCTAAGCAGCAGAGGGCCTGATTCCACAGGTCCCCCTTCTGCTGACCTCCCAGACCCCAACTTTTTTTTTGTTTTTTTAGGTACTTTTGCCAAACGGATCCGGATTGCATCCTGATGACCACCTGATGCAACCTGACCGGATCCGGATCGGATCCGGATCAGAACCGTACGGTTCCGATCCGGATCCGGTCCGGATCCGGTCAGGTTATCCGGTCCGTTTGGCACACAACCGCTAATGTGAACCGGGCCTAAGCTTGGCAGTTGGAAACAGCCAGTAATTCCCACAATGCCATGAGCTTTAGAGACTGTAAACTGTCAGGACCATGGTCCTGACATCACACTGTGGGAGGGGTTTCACCCCAATATCAGCCATACAGGTGTCCCTGATCATCTGTTTGCGAAAAGGTAAAAGATTGTGTGTGGGAAAGGGGGTATCAGCTACTGATTGGGATGAAGTTCAACCCGACGTTAAAGTGGCTCTTTAACCACTTCACCCCAAAGGGGTTTTTACCCTAACGGACAAGAGCGATTTTCCCCTTTCAGTGCTCACCCCTTTCATTTGCCAATAGCTTAATCGCTTAATCACTACTAATCACAATGAAATTATCTATATCTTGTTTTTTTCACCAAGTGGGCTTTTTGGGATTGATATTTGTTTTCAGTAATTACTTTATTTTCTATGCATTTTAAAGAGACACTGAAGCGAAAAAAAAAAATATGATATAGTGAATTGGTTGTGTACTATAAATAATTACTAGAAGATTAGCAGCAAAGAAAATATTCTCATACTTTTATTTTCAGGTATATAGTGTTTTTTCTAACATTGCATTATTCTATATTATGTGCAGATTACACAACACTCAGCATTCAAAATGAGACTTTCAGAGCAGTCTGTGAAGTAATGAACTCTCCTCTAGCAGAGAAAAAGTAAACAGTTCACTTACAGAGCAGTCTGTGAAGTAATGAACTCTCCTCTAGCAGAGAAAAAGTAAACAGTTCACTTACAGTTGAGATAATATAAGTCAGATAACAGCCCTATCCACGACTAACTTAGTCGGAGAGCTTAATGGCTTGTTTGCATAGAGATAACAACTGTAGTTTCTCAACTCTTCCTGTACTGGAAACAATTAGACTGATGTATCTGATCTTAATGTTTTATTTCTCAGCTGTACTACACATACAAATCATAATATCATAATTTTTTTTTCGCTTCAGTGTCTCTTTAAAGGGAAAAACAAGGAAAAAATGAAAAATTACACTATTTCTCCAATTTCATACCCTATAGTTTTAATATAAACACTGCTACTGTGCATAAAACCCACATATTTTATATGCCTATTTGTTGTGGTTATCACAAGATTTTAATCATGTCCCTAGTACAAAGTATGGTGACAATACAGTATTTGGAAATAAAGATGTATTTTTTATTTGGTGTTTTTTTCTTCACTATTTTCATGTGCACGGTAATGCACAGGCAAGCGCAGGAGCGTGCACGTGCACGCGCACAGCGGCAGCAGCACTGTCTGACTTATGTCTGAAAATGTCCTGCTAGAGCTTCTTAATGGCTCAGGACGTTTTTATAAGTCAGCTTGTCATTAAGTGGTTAAAGGATACCCAAAGTGACAAGACATGATGAGATAGACTTGTGTATGTACAGTGCCTAGCACACAAATAACTATGCTGTGTTCCTTTTCTTTTTTCTCTGCCTTAAAGGGAACCTAAACTGAGAGGGATATGGATGTTTCATTTTAATCAATACCAGTTGCCTGACAGTCCTGATCTCATTGGCTGAAGTAGTGGCTGAATCACACACCAACAATAAGCATGCAGCTAATCCAGTCTGACTTCAGTCAGAGCACCTTATCTTCATGCTTGTTCAGGGGCTGTGACTGAAAGCATTGGAAACACAGGATCAGCAGGCGATTCAGGCAACTGGAATTATTTTAAAAGGAAAAATCCATATCCTTCTCAGTTTAGGTTCCCTTTAAAGAGTTAAATATCAGGTATGTAAGTGGCTGACTCAGTCCTGACTCAGACAGGAAGTGACTACAGTGTAACCCTCACTGATAAGAAATTCCAACTATAAAACACTTTCCTTGCAGAAAACGGCTTCTGAGAGCAAGAAAGAGATAAAAAAGGGGAATTTCTTATCAGTGAGGGTCACACTGTAGTCACTTCCTGTCTGAGTCAGGACTGAGTCAGCCACTTACATACCTGATATTTAACTCTTTCAGGCAGAGAAAGAAAAAAAGGAACACAGCATAGTTATTTGTGTGCTAGGCACTGTACATACACATGTCTATCTCATCATGTCACACGTCACTTCTGGTATCTTTTAAAGACCATGTTCCATAACTTTCCTAAGGTTAATATACTTTCAATGACTGTATTTTAACATTGAATATACAGTTCCTGGTCTGTATATAGAGGGGGTTATAGTACTATATTATCTAGGCCTATTTTTAATACTGAGTCTCAAGCAACCAAAAAGCACACTTATCCAGCATCAGCTGAAGCCAGTTGGTAACCGAGACTCTGCTGTATGCAGGGCTGTGGAGGCTGTAAAAAAAAATCCTCTGACTCCAATTCCTCCGTTTAGGATTCCACTGACTCCAACTCCTCTAATGTGCATACTACAATCTTGTTGATTGAAAAATTTATAACAATAAAGAGGAACTCCAGTGAAAATAATGTAATAAACACGTGCTTCATTTTTACAATAATTATGTATAAATGATTTAGTCAGTGTTTGCCCATTGTAAAATCTTTTAAATCCCTGATTTACATTCTGACATTTATTACATGGTGACATTTTTACTGCTGGCAAGTGATGTAGCTGCTGCTTGCTGTTTTTGGCAGTTGGAAACAGCTGTAAACAGCTATTTCCCACAATGCAACAGGGTTCCCAGACAGGAAACTGACAAGAGTACGTACTCAGAATTTCTTTGTGGGAGGGGTTTCACCACATTATCAGTCATACAGCGCCCCCTGATGGTCTGTTTGAGAAAAGGAACAGATTTCTCATGTAAAAGGGGGTATCAGCTACTGATTGGGATAAAGTTCAATTCTTGGTCGGAGTTTCTCTTTAAAGGCATCTCATCACTGCCAATGCTTCAGAATTTTAAAGGACAACTGAAGCAAGAGGGATATGGAGGCCGCCATATTTATTCCCTTTTAAACAATTCCAGTTACCTTGCTAGCCTGCTGATCCTCTGCCTCTAATATGTTTAGCCACAGACCCTGAACAAGCATGCAGCAGATCAGGTGTTTCTGACATGATTGTCAGATCTGACAGGATTAGCTGCATGCTTGTTTCTGGTGTTATTCAGACACTACTGCAGCCAAATAGACCAGCAGGGCTGCCAGGCAACTGGTATTGATTAAAAGGAAATAAACATGGCAGCCTCCACATTCTTCTCACCTGAGTTGTCCTATATTAAGATGGCATCCACTTTTGAGAACAAAAAGCTCCTGGCCAGGAAGCTGACACTTTACCCTGGCTGCCATCCTGGCCTGTCATTGTCGACGTCAATGCCCCAGCATGTTGTCTGTATAATAAGATTTGCCAGAGGCCCATATGTGCTGGGTTCCAGCATGGAGCCTTGCCACCTTGCAGAAAAAGGCCTTTACCTGTTTTATATCTGATATAGAAAAGGCCAGGGCCATTTTCTACAAGGGGGCAAATCTATGCATCATATGAAAATACATTTTGTTGTGTTACACTATGACAAAATGCTTGAATCGTTAACAACCCAGCTAATACGGGGTTCCAGTGAATCTTATTAGACAATGCCCTCAATTCACTAAGCTTTATCAAACACTTTATCAAACGTTTGATAATTTACCTCATGGGTAAAATCTAATTTTGAATTCACTAAGGTGTTATAGATGTATTTAACGTTTTATCGATAAAACATTTGATAAATATAGAACACCTTAGTGATTTCAAATTTAGATTTTATCCATTAGGTAAATTATCAAACGTTCAATAAAGTGTTTGATAAAGCTTAGTGAATTGAGGCCAGTGACTGTGTTGGAACACTAACTTTGAATCATTAGTGTACCTCTGTTTTTTTATGTACACCAGAGGTGCATTGTAACTAAACTTGGGCTATTGCTGTAGAGTAGCTGGTAAATAGAAATAAAAACTAGTCCTTGGTAAGAGCACAGATAGGAGCAAATCAGTGATGTGTACTCTGCAGGAGAATGAGGGGATTCTTCCTCTATTACACATTCTTCATGTATAATCTGAACCAGGTTTACAGGTGATAACACCTCTGCGATCAATGTGCACAACATTCTCAGTGGATTCACAACAGCTCCGCGGGAATGCATATGTAGAGTATAGTACTACAGTGTAACTTAATTTGTAGTCACCAAACCCAAATTTAACATATCAAATTCATTGATTTCTTGAGCAAAGGGAGTTCATACATTTGCATACAAAATTTGCACAAACCAGCCTTAACGTAGAATTATTTGCATCTCATCATTGACCATCCCTATTAGTGACACAACTACACATCACGCTTTATTCTTACAGTAGGGATGATGTTATATATATTAAAAAAATCCTTTGTACTCAGATATACAGTCACAACCAGCTATGTATATCTGACTTTAAGGCTTCTTGCACACCAAGACGTTGCGTTAGGTGCCACGTTAAGGTCGCATAACGTGCACCTAACACAACGTATGGTGCTGCAAGAGCCGACGGTAGAGTGAGCCGCGTTAGGCGGCTCGATTCCTATAATGTCTCCCAGAGTGGCGCTGATTGGCCAGCGGGACACTCCGCATCACGTGGTCCCGCCGGCCAATCAGCGCCCGCCAGTGCAGTGAATATTAAGTAGCCATGTGCGCGACTACTGTAGCTGGCTCTCCCCGCCTCCTCTCCGCCCCCCACTGCGCATGTGCAAACAGTCTAACGCGGCTATAGCCGCTCCAACGCCGTAGCATGCTGCACTTTGCGGAGAACGTGCAGCGTTACATGTAACGCAACGTGGGCTGTGAGAACAGCCCACTTGTGTTACATTGCTGTGCGTTGGGGGAGCGTTACAGGCGCACTAACGTGCGCCTGTAACGTCTTGGTGTGTAAGCAGCCTAAAAATAAGGTGACTGCTTTATTGCAGCAGCACAGCTGCTTTTTGATCGATTTATTTCATTTTGGTGGAATAAGCAGTGCCAATACCTGAGAAATAGAACATATTATCATATTTTTATTTTAATTACAGTTTAAATTCATTAGGATTCGAAGTCGGTGCATCTTCCCCCCCCCCCCCCCCCCCCGACTCCAGGTACCCAAAAATCCAAAAATAACCCCCGACTCCGACTCCTCAGTCCTGGCTGTATGTATGTATGTAAAATACTGTATATACTCGCATATAAGCTGACCCGCGTACAAGCGGAGGTACCCACCTTTTCTTCAGAAACCAGGAAAAAGTGATTGACTTGTGTATAAGCCCCCTACCCAGTATAGTCCTCTCCATAGTAGCCTGATGTGCACCCAGTGCAAGTCAGCCCCTCTCCCCATAGCCAGATGTGCCCCAAGGATGATACAGCTGTGTCTTAAGATGTCATAGATATGAGACAAAGCGATTGCCACACAGGAAGAATCCCGATCATTGCTCCGCTGACAAGTTGCTTGCACCCTCTGCTCCACAAGCCAGGGTACACAATTAGTCTTGAGCAGCGCACTCTGCACAACATGTTGCAGGGGATCGGGGTGCCCGGACACAGCAGGGAGCCAGCTGGCAAGCCCAGGATCACTAGTGCACAATCCTTAAGCTCCTCTGCCAGTAACAAAACCTGCTCCACCATCCGTTCTGCTCCACTGACTCGCATATAAGCCGAGGGGGTAACTTTTCAGCACATTTTTTTGTGCTGAAAAATTAGGCTTATACACAAGTGTATACAGTATTACTTTTCAAACAGTAGGTATTTGCCCAAAATTCAGCAAGGGATATAGGGATTGCTGGAGCCATGTTTTATGAAATAAAGACTGCAAACAGCAAATATATGCTACATGTAATGCAGACATGAGCTAAGTTTTATCTTTTGTTACACATAAATTACATTTAAAGCCCCTTTCCAGCCATACATATTTTCCCTTCCAGCACCCGATAAAGTCCATAAGCTATATGTTATTTAACATTTTCCATATACACTATACCCTTTTAAGACAACATAACCCATTTAAAGCCCAGAGCTCGAATGTGCACAAGGTTCGATACTAGTGTCACACCTGAAAACTATCACTAGCAAAGCCTACTTGAGGTCTATGTAGATCTGGGATTGGTGGCAGTGATATACCAAGATTAGATTTCCATTTCTTTTGGCCACTTAGACAGTGATACCAAATCTAAAAAGTACTTTCCCAGCAACAGCAAAAGAATGTACCTATCCTGGTAGCCAGGTTACAGATCCCACTGCTTTCAGGCGTTTATTTGCAAATCTATCACTCCCTAATGCAGGTATGTTTATTACTTGACGTAAATGTCATGGTGCTTAATGAGCATCTCACATTGAAGATCCACCTATTCACTGCTCTTAGGGCTCATCTCCACTGCCAGTTTAAGGCCTCTTTTCCATGAACTGTTGAACTGTGTGCTCAGCAAGCAGTTACCAGGCAGCAGTTACCAGGCAGTAACAACCACTTACCAAGCAACAGTGAGCAGTTGTGAGAGTTTGAGAGGCATTTCACTGCCTGTCAACCAGGGCTGCGGAGTCGGAGTCGGAGTCGTGGAGTCGGGCAATTTTGGGTGCCTGGAGTCGGAGTCGGAGTCGGGAAAAAATGCACCGACTCCGACTCCGACTCCTAATGAATTTGTAACTGTAATTAAAATAGAAAATATGATAAAATGTTCTATTTCTCAGATAATAGTCATTAAAAATAATGTATATATACAGTATATATACAGTAATAGCTGTGCTTAGTCCACAAAAATGAAATAAACCAATCAAAATTAGTTACTTGTGCTGCTTCAATAAAGCAGTCCCCGTATTTTTAAGGTCAGATATACATATCTGATTGTGACTGTATATATGATGTGTACACAGGAATCTCATATATACTAAATAACATCTATGCTGTAAGAATAAAGCCTGATGTGTAGCCGTGTCACTAATAGAGATGGTCAACGAGATGGAAATAATTCTGCATTGATGCTGATTTATGCAAATGTATGTGTCACGGACGGTTGCGTCCTGTAACCGCCCGTGAAGGAAAGCGATCGCACTCGATTCTCTGCATCGATTGCGCTTCAAATCGATACAATCTGGGTTGAGTGTGTAGGGGCAGCTGCAGTCTCTTCTCAACAGAGAGAGAGCCCCAGCCTAAATGCTGGATGGCTCTTTTGATATGCTAATGAGCCTGAGCCTAATCTGCACCAGAGAGTCCCTGGCTTCAAGCTGTGCTGATGGCCCATCCATCAGGTATAAGGTGACAAGCAGCTGGCAGGAAGACTGGCCCTGTGACTGCTGATTAAGCCAGAGGTGTGAACTCAAAGTTTGTCTAAGCCGAAGTCACATTCAGATGTTAATTGAAGGAGCCAACAGGGCCTTTCATAGACAAGAAGCAGACACAGCTGGACTCCAGTCAGGCTGACTCCGGCCTTAGCAGGAAGAAATGAATGTACAATATAATCTTTTGCCCATTTACAGAATACAATAAATAGGGTGGTTATGAGAGCGGTATCATTGGATCCGTAGGGTCATGCTGGATCTCTTGATACCAGTCGAGAGGGGCCCGGGGCCCCTACCACCCAGGTATGAATCTACTCAGGACCCTGATCTGATGCACTAGCCATGTCAGGTATCATATTAATCTGTATTTTCCTCCAAGTATGAAGCTGTTACCCCCCTAAATGTAACGTGTATGGTTCAGGAGTTACAGCAATTCATAAGTTTAGCTCTAAAATCTCTCAGAGGGAATGAACTGTCATTTGCTGGTAGCTCAGAGGGGGCTGGCATTGCCACACCCCCAAACCAGCTTCATCAAAAGCACGGAGCCAGCAGGCGGGCTGGGTCCTCCACACTGAAACATCTTGCACTCATCAGATGCCAGCTTGAGGATATGCTGGCATCCACCTGGTCTGAACTCTGAACTCTGGACTTTGAAACCAAGGACTTTATGATTCTTCCCACAATAAGGACATCTTTCCAGGAACTAAGTATTTTTTCTCCCTTCTTTTATTTTTCATACTGGCTATTACTGTTTTCATAATTGTTGATTTTCATAATTGTCTGTATATATTAATTATTTATATTGCGTGAATAAACGACTTTCTCCAAGTCATTCACTTTCCGCTACCCTGCTTATCAGCACACACAGAAATGATCCCGGGTCTCTGAAGATACGCTACTGTTTGTTTGTTGTTGGCTAGACAGAATATCGTGTGTTTAACCGTTTTATTCGCAGGATTAGTCAGTCAGTTAGTGGGCCCCACGGTCCCATAGTAACCGCGGTGGTGGCAGTTTACTCTGAACCAGTAGGTGACGTTGTAATCACCCGTGTCTCACAGGCTCCCTTCTGAGTTGTCTGCGGCTAATTCTTAACGGTTCCTGCGCATTGACTGCGACCAGAGTTCGCACGATCTGTGCGCTGGCACCGTTTAGAAGGCTAAGTGCGGTCAGCCACTGAGGGCTCTTGTGACAGTGGTGGCAGCGGTGGGATCTGTGTTGTGCTGAAAGTATCTACGATAGCGCTAGCGCTATCGAGAAACGAACTAATTCGTTGGTGTAGCTGGAAGGCAATATATTTTTTATATATACAGAGAGACTGTGTAGCCAGTACCCCTCCCCAAAGTTTTATTTTATTTGGCATGGAAATGTCCGGGAACTACCAGAACATGTGCCTAGCAGACCTGGAAAATCTTTGCGAAGAGAGGGGCATTGGCATCCTCCGCAAGACAAAACGGGACCTGATAGCCGACTTGTCCAGATGGGATACCCAGCAACTGCGGGAGCCGGGAGTGTCCGCTGAGGTGGATACCAGCCCATCTGACAATCGAGGGGAACCAGAGACTGAGACTCCTGACCGTACAGAGGTTGTGCATCCTGAGGGCCCTGCATCAACAGTTACGCCGGAGAATGTCAGTGTGGACCCCAATCCCAGAGTTTCTGACAGTACTCGCCCGGAACTGGCCAGTACTGGACTGTCCATGGGTGCTGACCCGGTAATGCAGCAGGCATTACAAAAGCTCATGGAGACTGACCTGGACAAGTACCTGCAGTACATGGCGGAGCAAAAGCGAGAGGAACGCCAATCTGCAGAGGCGCGGGAGAGACGACAGCATGAGCTCAACATGGCAAAGGTTCAACAGGCCAGCCGGAGTTCACCGCCCAGCCTCCCTGCTGAAGGAGCTGCAGCACCCGTAAGTGCAAAATTTAAATTTGCTAATATTGAAAAAGACACTGACATTGACTTGTTTTTGCGGTCTTTTGAAAAAGCATGCCGTCAGTATCGTCTGTCCCAAGACCAGTGGGCCAGACATCTGACACCTTTGCTGCGCTACAAAGCGCTTGATGCTTTCGCAGAATTGCCTGCGGAAAAGGATAATGATTATGCTGCTATAAAAGACGCTATCATTACTAAGTACCAGCTGACGCCAGAAGCCTATCGGAAAAAGTTCAGGGCCTGGCAGAAAAAGTCTTCTGATTCGTACCGAGATGTGGTCAGCAGCTTGCTCACCACACTCCGCCAGTGGACACTAGGCCTCACCAAAGGGTCTTATGGCGTCCTGGAGGACTTGATAGTCCTCGAACAATTTCTGAACATTTGCCCTGCTGATGTACGACAGTTTGTGTTAGAACGCAGGCCGACTTCAGCCACTGTCGCTGCAGACCTTGCTGAGACTTTTGCAACTACCCGGGTGGCTGATACCCGCAGAACTGTCCCATCCAGCTGGAGAGGAGGTCAGCCCAATACCTCGGCAGACTCTCCTGCCCCTGTGAGCCGTCAGCCACAGAGGCCATCCAGCACAGCTTCTGCACCCAGGGCTGCAGCCCCTGGAGAGGTCACCTGTCACTACTGCCGCCAGCCCGGACACATGAAATTCGACTGTCCGGAGCGGAGACAGACACCACCAGCACCTGGATCATCTGCATCACCTGTACCTCACCCACAGCAGAGGCAACCCGCCAGCGAACCACAGCCTGGATCATCAGATTTTGTCCTGTTTGCCCGCGGAAAGGAAATCCGCGACCGAACCGACCAGCAGCAACTGGTTAGAGTGAACGGCAAAGTTGTCACCGGATTCCGAGACACCGGAGCTGACATCACGTTAGTTCACTCACACCTTGTGCCAAAGGAGAGCATCAGCTCCAGCCGATCCCTTGCCCTTACTGGAGTAGAGGGCACCCTTTTTCACATAGCCCACGCCAGAGTGAAGCTGGATTGGGGAGTGGGAGGAGTCCAAGAAAGGGTTGTTGGGGTTATGAAGGATCTCCCAGTCCCTGTGTTGCTGGGGACTGATTTGGGCAAGCTTGTGTCCTACTATGAACCTGCCACGACCGCCTTGTCGCTCACGGAAGGAGACGGACTCTCCACCCACCACCAGGTACTTTATACACTTGGGGGAGCACCAGGGGGAGGTGGGTTGAATGTGCCCAGTTCAAGGGTACCAGGTTCAACAGTGCCTGCTTCAAAGGCACCTGAGTTTGATGTACAGACTGTCTGTTGTGATGATGCTGTAACTGTACCTGAGTTTACTGTACAACCTGTCTGTAATGAAAAAATGTCTATACCTGTCAATGTCATTACTGCATGCAATGATGATTTGAGTAATGTCCGTCTGTGCCATTCTGACAGTGTACCAGTGCTAGCAGTACCGCGCAGCTGCACTACTCAGAACCCGAGCTCAGAACAGGTGGAGGGGGCCCCGGCCTCCTCCCCCTCCTCTGACCGCAGGGATGAGACCTTTCAGCCGCTGGCCTCGTGTGACATGAGCCAGTTGGCTGAAACTGACAGCGCCATATTCTCAGCCGCACTACAAAGTGACCCAAGTCTGGAGGTGCTCAGGCAGCAAGCCGCTGAGCCCCTCGCAGACGGGGCCGCTTTCAAGGTGTACTGGGAAGGGGGGAGACTGTACAGCGAGTCTGTACAGCCCCCTACAGGTAGATCCCACGCGAATACCAAGTGGCTTGTGGTCCCGAGTGCGTTCAGGGGACATGTGCTGAAATCCGCACATGGTAATCCTCTGACAGGGCACTCGGGTGTCCGCAAGACACTCGCCGGTATTCGGAACCAGTTTTATTGGCCCCGGATGAACAGGGATGTAGCAAACTACTGCAGGGCATGTGCCGTCTGTCAGGAGCTGGGAAGGTCCAGGGATTCCCGCGGGGTTCCCTTAGGTCCACAGCCACTCAGCAGGGGAACCCTGCGTGGGCTGGCTGTTGACCTAACCAACCCACTGCCCGTTGTCAGCAGTCCCGGCAGACACCACGTCCGACTGCAGTGGCGCAAACGCCCTGTCCAGAACGGTCCATGTCGGGTCCACCCTGGGGGTAGCAGACCGCGACCGGTCCAGGGGAACCGAGCCACAGGCTCCAATAGGTTTTTCCGCCGCACCGGCAATCCGAGACCCGTCGGCCAGGTTGGCCGACACGCAGCGGGCAGCCGACACCAGAACGCCAACAGGGAACTAGATCAGATCTCGCAGGTTAGCGGCAACGACACACGTCTTGCTGATGCATGTCTATCTGCCTTCTCCCCAGGGAGGGCTGTCACGGACGGTTGCGTCCTGTAACCGCCCGTGAAGGAAAGCGATCGCACTCGATTCTCTGCATCGATTGCGCTTCAAATCGATACAATCTGGGTTGAGTGTGTAGGGGCAGCTGCAGTCTCTTCTCAACAGAGAGAGAGCCCCAGCCTAAATGCTGGATGGCTCTTTTGATATGCTAATGAGCCTGAGCCTAATCTGCACCAGAGAGTCCCTGGCTTCAAGCTGTGCTGATGGCCCATCCATCAGGTATAAGGTGACAAGCAGCTGGCAGGAAGACTGGCCCTGTGACTGCTGATTAAGCCAGAGGTGTGAACTCAAAGTTTGTCTAAGCCGAAGTCACATTCAGATGTTAATTGAAGGAGCCAACAGGGCCTTTCATAGACAAGAAGCAGACACAGCTGGACTCCAGTCAGGCTGACTCCGGCCTTAGCAGGAAGAAATGAATGTACAATATAATCTTTTGCCCATTTACAGAATACAATAAATAGGGTGGTTATAAGAGCGGTATCATTGGATCCGTAGGGTCATGCTGGATCTCTTGATACCAGTCGAGAGGGGCCCGGGGCCCCTACCACCCAGGTATGAATCTACTCAGGACCCTGATCTGATGCACTAGCCATGTCAGGTATCATATTAATCTGTATTTTCCTCCAAGTATGAAGCTGTTACCCCCCTAAATGTAACGTGTATGGTTCAGGAGTTACAGCAATTCATAAGTTTAGCTCTAAAATCTCTCAGAGGGAATGAACTGTCATTTGCTGGTAGCTCAGAGGGGGCTGGCATTGCCACACCCCCAAACCAGCTTCATCAAAAGCACGGAGCCAGCAGGCGGGCTGGGTCCTCCACACTGAAACATCTTGCACTCATCAGATGCCAGCTTGAGGATATGCTGGCATCCACCTGGTCTGAACTCTGAACTCTGGACTTTGAAACCAAGGACTTTATGATTCTTCCCACAATAAGGACATCTTTCCAGGAACTAAGTATTTTTTCTCCCTTCTTTTATTTTTCATACTGGCTATTACTGTTTTCATAATTGTTGATTTTCATAATTGTCTGTATATATTAATTATTTATATTGCGTGAATAAACGACTTTCTCCAAGTCATTCACTTTCCGCTACCCTGCTTATCAGCACACACAGAAATGATCCCGGGTCTCTGAAGATACGCTACTGTTTGTTTGTTGTTGGCTAGACAGAATATCGTGTGTTTAACCGTTTTATTCGCAGGATTAGTCAGTCAGTTAGTGGGCCCCACGGTCCCATAGTAACCGCGGTGGTGGCAGTTTACTCTGAACCAGTAGGTGACGTTGTAATCACCCGTGTCTCACAGGCTCCCTTCTGAGTTGTCTGCGGCTAATTCTTAACGGTTCCTGCGCATTGACTGCGACCAGAGTTCGCACGATCTGTGCGCTGGCACCGTTTAGAAGGCTAAGTGCGGTCAGCCACTGAGGGCTCTTGTGACAGTATGCACTCCCTTTGCTGATGAAATCAAATAATTTGATATGTTATTAAAATTTGGTTTGGTGACTACAAATTAAAGGGTAACTGAAACGGATGAAAAGTAAACTTTTATACATACCTGGGGCTTCCTCCAGCCCCCTTCAGGCTAATCAGTCCCTCACTGTCCTCCACCACCCGGATCTTCTGCTATGAGTCCTGGTAATTCAGCCAGTCAGCGCTGTCCGGCCGCATGCCGCTCCCACAGCCAGGAACATTCTGCACCTGCGCAATAGTGCTGCAAAGGTGTAGTATGCTCCTGGCGGCGGAGTGTGTGCATGCGCACTACGCCTGACTGGCTCAAGTACCTGGACTCATAGCAGAAGATCCAGGTGGTGGAGGAGGACAACAAGGGACTGATTATCCTGAAGGCGGCTGGAGGAAGCCCCAGGTTTGTATAAAACTTTAATTTCATCTGTCTCAGGTTTACTTTGTTACACAGTAGTACTATACTCTACATATGCACTCCCCACAGAGAATGCTGTGCACATTGAACACAGAGGTGTGGTCTGTTTACAATCTCCTCATTCCCCTGCAGAGTACCTGCACATCATTCTTACATGCAACCACACTTACATTGCGTAGGGCCTGATAGATGTTCTTTGTTCCGGTTTGTACCTTTTACAAGTACTCTTACCAAGGACTAGTTTTAGTCTAAAGGGAATAAATATAGTAGTCTACATATCCTTCTCACTTCAGTTGTCTTGTAAAATTCCTAAGCGTTGGCAGTTAAGAGACGAATTTCATGTTACATACTTTTAATCAACAAAATTGTAATATGCAAATTAGAGGAGTCGGAGTCGTGGAGTCGGAGTCGGTGGAATCCTAAACTGAGGAGTCGGAGTCGGTGGATTTTTGGACCGACTCCACAGCCCTGCTGTCAACACTTCATGGAAAAGAGGGCCAACTGTGTGCTCAGCAAGCAGTTACCAGGCAGCAGTCAGCAGTTGTGAGAGTTTGAGAGACATTTCACTGCCTGTCAACAGTTTGTGGAAAAGAGGCCTAACTGTGTGCTCAGCAATCAGTTACCAGGGGGCAGTGAGCAGTTAGTGGAATACCTCCCAACTTTTTGAGATAAGAAAGAGGGACACTTAAAGAGACACTGAAGCAAAAAAAAATGTGATATAATGAATTGGTTGTGTAGTACGGATAATTACTAGAATATTAGAAGCAAAGAAAATATCCTCATATTTTTATTTTCAGTTATACAGTGTGTTTTATAACAATGCATCATTCTCTAATATTTGCAGTTCACACACTACTCAGCATTCTAAATGATTTTACAGAGCAGGCCAGTGAACTTTTGACCCGTCCTGTGCAGAATAAAAAAACAATATAGTCACTGACAGTTGAGGTAACAACCTTTAGAAGGCCCCATTCACACCTAAAAGCACAAAATGCCGGCGATTACTGCTAGCGTTTTACGGGAGTGATTTTTCGGCAATTAACGTAGAAAAAACACTGGACACTGCAGCGTTTTGGGAGCGATCCCAATTAGCGGTGCTATGCATGCTAATCGCGATCGCTAATCGCCTGCAAAACGCTGCCATAGGTTTAAATGGGCTAGCGTTTTTGTTTTTTTTTAATTGCGTGATTCCCGCTTATGTGTGAATGGGGTCGAAGACAGAGCCCTCAGCTACTTTGAAAGTGGTGGAGCTCAATGGCTTATTTGCATAGATAACAACTGGAGTTTCTTAACTCTTCCTGTACTGGAAACAACATTAGACTTATGTCTCTGCTCCCAATGTTTATTTCTTAACTGTACTACACATGCAAATCATTATATCATAATTATTTTTTTTTTGCTTCAGTGTCTCTTTATTAATGCAATTAATGCAAACATGGTTCCCATTAATTGATCTACTGTATGTCTCCGGCAGAAAAACCGACAGCCTCTTCTCAGAGGCCGCGGTCTTTCTGAGAAAAAAAAGTTTCCCGTCCTCTTCTCGCTTCCTGGAAGCGAGAGCGACCCACAAAAAAAATCTCAATGTGCCATCTTGTGGCCAAATAGTAAAACTACATCTACATACATTTTTCAATACAATAAACACACATAATTACATTTAAAATTAAAGCTAATGGGAACCGTTTTATTTTTATTTTTTTGCTATTGAGGATAGCTTACCTCGTTATCCTCTAACATTCTGTCCCCAGTTTGCAGTTTTTTCTGTACCCTGGCCCCCCAAATCTCCTTTTTTCTTCTTTGACCAGTTCGGTCGAATATTGCACTAGGAGGCAGAGCTTCTTTTCCCTGCTCTGTCACTCCTCTGAGATTGATTAATGATGCAATGTTGTACTAAAAATACAGTTGACTTTTTGAGTGTGGAATCTCCTAGAATACCTTTATTGTACTTATTGCCAAAGATCCATAAAGGTCTGGAAAACCCACCTGGCCGCCCCATTGTGTCCGCTATAGGGTCATTGCTCTACCCTCTATCTAAATTTGTGGATGTGTATTTGCAAGACTTGGTAAAGGCAATACCGGTGTGTTTAAAGGACACCACAGACTTGCTACAAAGATTGGGAACACTCAGGCAGGTGTCAGGTTTGGTTTTAGCCACACTTGATGTACAGAGCTTATTCACCTCAATCCCGCATGAGGAAGGGATGGATGTGGTAGAACAGTGTTTCTCAACATTTTATTGGTATGTACCCCTTTTGAAACCCTGAACTCACCAAGTACCCCCTAGCATAGTAAACATTATCACAAGTACCCCTTGACAAATATATATTGAATCGTAGTACATGATAATTGGTTCTAAACAATTTACAAACATTCACTATGGCTTTTAATTAGCTAAAATACTAATTTGGCTTTGTTTAACCACTTGCCGACCGCCTACTTCATATTGGCGGCGGCAAAGTGGCAGCCCCAGGACCACGTAACGCAGATTGGCGTCAGGTCCTGGGGCACTCTCTGGCCGGGGATCGCGCGCTGGGATGCGCGCGCATCCACCGGCAATAGGCTCCGCCCACCCGCGACGTCAACCCGCCGGCCAATCGGAAGCGCCGGCGGGTTGTTAACCCCGCGATCGCCGCTACAAAGTGTATAATACACTTTGTAATGTATACAAAGTGTATTATACAGGCTGCCTCCTGCCCTGGTGGTCCCAGTGTCCGAGGGACCACCAGGGCAGGCTGCAGCCACCCTAGTCTGCACCCAAACACACTGATCTGCCCCCCCCTGCCCCCTGATCGCCCACAGTACCCCTCAGACCCCCCCCTGCCCACCCCCCAGACCACCATTTGCACACAATCACCCCCCTAATCACCCATCAATCACTCCCTGTCACTATCTGTCAACGCTATTTTTTTTTTTAGTCCCTAAACTGCCCCCTGCTCCCTCCTGATCACCCCCCCACCCCTCAGATTCTCCCCAGACCCCCCCAGACCCCCCCCCCCCTGCGTACTGTATGCATCTATCCCCCCTGATCAACTGTCAATCACCTGTCAATCACCTGTCAATCACCTGTCAATCACCTGTCAATCACCCGTCAATCACCCGTCAATCACCCCCTGTCACTGCCACCCATCAATCAGCCCCTAACCTGCCCCTTGCGGGCAATCTGATCACCCACCCACACCAATAGATCGCCCGCAGATCCGACATCAGATCACCTCCCAAATCCATCGTTTACATCTATTCTCTCCTCTAAACACCCACTAATTACCCATCAATCACCCATCAATCACCCCCTATCACCACCTGTCACTGTTACCCATCAGATTAGACCCTTGCGGGCACCCAATCGCCCGCCCACACACTCAGATTGCCCTCAACCCCCCCCCCTTATCGATTCGCCAGTGCATTATTTACATCCGTTCTTCCCTGTAATAACCCACTGATCACCTGTCAATCACCCCCTGTCACTGCCACCCATCAATCACCCCCTGTCACTGCCACCCATCAATCAGCCCCTAACCTGCCCCTTGCGGGCAATCTGATCACCCACCCACACCAATAGATCGCCCGCAGATCCGACATCAGATCACCTCCCAAATCCATCGTTTACATCTATTCTCTCCTCTAAACACCCACTAATTACCCATCAATCACCCCCTATCACCACCTGTCACTGTTACCCATCAGATTAGACCCTTGCGGGCACCCAATCGCCCGCCCACACACTCAGATTGCCCTCAACCCCCCCCTTATCGATTCGCCAGTGCATTATTTACATCCGTTCTTCCCTGTAATAACCCACTGATCACCTGTCAATCACCCCCTGTCACTGCCACCCATCAATCACCCCCTGTCACTGCCACCCATCAATCAGCCCCTAACCTGCCCCTTGCGGGCAATCTGATCACCCACCCACACCAATAGATCGCCCGCAGATCCGACATCAGATCACCTCCCAAATCCATCGTTTACATCTATTCTCTCCTCTAAACACCCACTAATTACCCATCAATCACCCCCTATCACCACCTGTCACTGTTACCCATCAGATTAGACCCTTGCGGGCACCCAATCGCCCGCCCACACACTCAGATTGCCCTCAACCCCCCCCCCCCCCTTATCGATTCGCCAGTGCATTATTTACATCCGTTCTTCCCTGTAATAACCCACTGATCACCTGTCAATCACCCCCTGTCACTGCCACCCATCAATCACCCCCTGTCACTGCCACCCATCAATCAGCCCCTAACCTGCCCCTTGCGGGCAATCTGATCACCCACCCACACCAATAGATCGCCCGCAGATCCGACATCAGATCACCTCCCAAATCCATCGTTTACATCTCTTCTCTCCTCTAAACACCCACTAATTACCCATCAATCACCCCCTATCACCACCTGTCACTGTTACCCATCAGATTAGACCCTAATCTGCCCCTTGCGGGCACCCAATCACCCGCCCACACCTCAGAACGCCCTCAGACCCCAGCCCTGATCACCTCGCTAGTGCATTGCTTGCATCTATTTCCCCCCTCTAATCACACCTTGAGACACCCATAAATCACCTCCTGTCACCCCCTAGCACACCTACCCATCAGATCAGGCCCTAATTTGCCCCGTGTGGGCTCCTGATCACTCGGCCAAACCCTCAGATCCCCCTCAGACCCCCTTCCGATCACCTCCCCAGTGCATTGATTGCATCTATTTTCCCCTCTAACCGCCCCCTGAGACACCCATCAATCACCTCCTGTCACCCCCCTAGCACTCCTATCCATCAGATCAGGCCCAATACATCCTGTCATCTAAGAGGCCACCCTGCTTATGACCGTTTCCACAAAATTTGCCCTCTCATAGACCACCTGTCATCAAAATTTGCAGATGCTTATACCCCTGAACAGTCATTTTGAGAAATTTGGTTTCCAGACTACTCACAGTTTTGGGCCCGTAAAATGCCAGGGCAGTATAGGAACCCCACAAGTGACCCCATTTTAGAAAGAAGACACCCCAAGGTATTCTGTTAGGTGTATGATGAGTTCATAGAAGATTTTATTTTTTGTCACAAGTTAGCGGAAATTGGATTTTTATTGTTTTTTTCACAAAGTGTCATTTTTCACTAACTTGTGACAAAAAATAAAATCTTCTATGAACTCACCATACCCCTAACGGAATACCTTGGGGTGTCGTCTTTCTAAAATGGGGTCACTTGTGGGGTTCCTATACTGCCCTGGCATTTTAGGGGCCCTAAACCGTGGGGAGTAGTCTAGAAAACAAATGCCTCAAAATGACCTGTGAATAGGACGTTGGGCCCCTTAGCGCACCTAGGCTGCAAAAAAGTGTCACACATGTAGTATCGCCATACTCAGGAGAAGTAGTATAATGTGTTTTGTGGTGTATTTTTACACATACCCATGCTGGGTGGGAGAAATCTCTCTGTAAATGGACAATTGTGTGTAAACAAAATCAAAAATGTGTCATTTACAGAGATATTTCTCCCACCCAGCATGGTTATATGTAAAAATACACCACAAAACACATTATACTACTTCTTCTGAGTACGGCGATACCACATGTGTGACACTTTTTTGCAGCCTAACTGTGCTAAGGGGCCCAAAGTCCAATGAGTACCTTTAGGATTTCACAGGTCATTTTGAGACATTTGGGTTCAAGACGACTACTCACGGTTTAGGGCCCCTAAAATGCCAGGGCAGTATTGGAACCCCACAAATGACCCCATTCTAGAAAGAAGACACCCCAAGGTATTCCATTAGGAGTATGGTGAGTTCATAGAAGATTTTATTTTTTGTCACAAGTTAGCGGAAATTGATATGTATTGTTTTTTTTTTCACAAAGTGTCATTTTCCGCTAACTTGTGACAAAAAAAAAATCTTCTATGAACTCACCATACCCCTAACGGAATACCTTGGGGTGTCTTCATTCTAAAATGGGGTCACTTGTGGGGTTCCTATACTGCCCTGGCATTTTAGGGGCCCTAAACCGTGAGGAGTAGTCTAGAATCCAAATGCCTCAAAATGACCTGTGAATAGGACGTTAGGCCCCTTAGCGCACCTAGGTTGCAAAAAAGTGTCACACATGTGGTATCGCCGTACTCAGAAGAAGTAGTATAATGTGTTTTGAGGTGTATTTTTATACATACCCATGCTGGGCGGGAGAAATCTCTCTGTAAATGGACAATTGTGTGTAAAAAAAATCAAATAATTGTCATTTACAGAGATATTTCTCCCACCTAGCATCTGTATGTGTAAAAATACACCCCAAAACACATTATACTACTTCTCCTGAGTACGGCGGTACCACATGTGTGGCACTTTCTTGCACCCTAAGTGCGCTAAGGGGCCCAAAGTCCAATGAGTACCTTTAGGATTTCACAGGTCATTTTGCGACATTTGGTTTCAAGACTACTCCTCACGGTTTAGGGCCCCTAAAATGCCAGGGCAGTATAGGAACCCCACAAATGACCCCATTTTAGAAAGAAGACACCCCAAGGTATTCCGTTAGGAGTATGGTGAGTTCATAGAAGATTTTATTTTTGTCACAAGTTAGCAGAAAATGACACTTTGTGAAAATAAACAATTAAAATCAATTTCCGCTAACTTGTGACAAAAAAAAAAAATCTTCTATGAACTCACCATCCTCCTAATGGAATACCTTGGGGTGTCTTCCTTCTAAAATGGGGTAATTTGTGGGATTCCTATACTGTCCTGGCATTTTAGGGGCCCTAAACCGTGAGGAGCAGTCTTGAAACGAAATTTCTCAAAATGACCTGTGAAATCCTAAAGGTACTCATTGGACTTTGGGCCTCTTAGCGCAGTTAGGGTGCAAAAAAGTGCCACACATGTGGTATCGCCGTACTCAGGAGAAGTAGTATAATGTGTTTTGGGGTGTATTTTTCCACATACCCATGCTGAGTGGGAGAAATATCTCTATAAATTGACAATTGTGTGTTAAAAAAAGAAAACAATTGTCATTTACGGAGATATTTCTCCCACCCAGCATGGGTATGTGTAAAAATACACCCCAAAACACATTATACTACTTCTCCTGAGTACGGCAATACCACATGTGTGGCACTTTTTTGCAGCCTAACTGCGCTAAGGGGCCCAAAGTCCAATGAGCATCTTTAGGCTTTACAGGGGTGCTTACAATTAGGCACCCCCCAAAATGCCAGGACAGTGAACACACCCCACAAATGACCCCATTTTGGAAAGTAGACACTTCAAGGTATTCAGAGAGGAGCATAGTGAGTCCGTGGCAGATTTCATTTTTTTTTGTCGCAAGTTAGAAGAAATGGAAACTTTTTTTTTTTGTTTTTTTTGTTACAAAGTGTCATTTTCCGCTAACTTGTGACAAAAAATAAAATCTTCTATGAACTCACCATGCCTCTCACTGAATACTTTGGGATGTCTTCTTTCCAAAATGGGGTCATTTGGGGGGTATTTGTACTATCCTGGAATTTTAGCCCCTCATGAAACCTGACAGGTGCGCAGAAAAGTCAGAGATGCTTGAAAATGGGAAAATTCACTTTTTGCACCATAGTTTGTAAACGCTATAACTTTTACCCAATCCAATAAATATACACTGAATGGGTTTTTTTTTATCAAAGACATGTAGCAGAATAACTTTCGCGCTCAAATGTATAGGAAATTTTACTTTATTTGAAAACTGTCAGCACAGAAAGTTAAAAAAGTCATTTTTTTGACAAAATTCATGTCTTTTTTGATGAATATAATAAAAACTAAAACTCGCAGCAGCAATCAAATAGCACCGAAAGAAAGCTGTATTAGTGACAAGAAAAGGAGGTAGAATTCATTTAGGTGGTAGGTTGTATGACTGAGCAATAAACCGTGAAAGCTGCAGTGGTCCGAATGGAAAAAAAGGCTCTGGTCCTTAAGGGGTTTTATGACTGCAGTCCTTAAGTGGTTAAATAAGATTTATAATTTTCTAAAACTCTTAATTTGTTATTCTTGGTTAAGTATATCAAGCCTGAGTACCCCCTGGAACCATCAGAAGTACCCCCTGGGGTACGCGTACCACATGTTGAGAACCTAGGTGGTAGAAGATGCATTACTGGACACCACAATGAACCATCACCTGATATACTTTGTCCTCGATTGCCTAGAGTTAGTACTGAGGAATAATTACTTTAAATTTTGTGAATATTTTTATTTACAGAAACAGGGCACGAGCATGGGGTCCCCTGTAGCTCCCTCTTTTGCAAACCTTTTCATGCATAAACTAGAGAAATCAATGTTTATTGAGAATCCCAAATATTGTCACATGATACACGGGTATCTGCGGTTTGTGGATGATATTCTAATTTTATGGAAGGGTCCAGTGGAAACTCTGAGGGAAATGGTGGATGAGGCAAATCATGCGCATCCAACCATTAAATTTACGTTGGAACACTCCACAGAGGTTATCCACTATCTAGATGTGGCGATCTCGGTTTCACCCCAGGGGTTACATACGGATTTGTATACGAAACCGACTGATCGCAACAATCTTTTAAGAACGGACAGTTTCCATAACTCCGCAGTGGTGAAAGGTATCCCTAAGGGGCAATATCTTAGGGCAAGGAGAGTCGCATCCACAGACCATGGATACAGAGTTGCTGCAGAACGGATTACTAACAGATTTCTAGAGAAGGGGTACAAGAAAGGTGAGCTTGAGAAAGTGGAGAAGGAGGTGGCTCAAATCTCAAGAGATAACCTATTGAATAGTAGTAGACAGGGGAACAACCAGAGTAAAAACAAGATTCCGTTCGTGCAGACATGCTGTAAACAGTCTGGAATGATTAAGGGGGTCGTTATGAAGTATTGGCCCATACTTCAGCATGACCCAAGTTTTGGAATGCTATTCACTGAGCCACCTTTATTCTCCTACAAGAAAGGTAAAACAATACGTGAAAGGGTGAGCAGGGTTGATCTGTCAACCAGGAAACAATGCATTAGTGATCTGACAGGGAAAAGGGGTACTTTTCCCTGTTTGGAGTGTAATTGCTGCCATGCAATTATAAAAGGCGCTTATGTTGAACATCCATACTCTGGTGTCAGAATAAAGATTAACTCAATGTATACATGCAACAGCATGTTTGTTGTTTATGCCTTGAAATGCCCTTGTGGGATGTTCTATGTGGGTAAAACCACCAGAATAGTAAAATCTAGGATTCAGGAGCATAAGGGTGACATTCGTGGTTATAAGCCAGGAGAAAAAAGCTGTGACACCCCAGTAGCCCGACATTTTTTTGAATGCGGACATAGGGTGTCACAGTTAAGATGGCTAGTTTTGGACCACGTACCACCGTTGCAGAGAGGTGGGAACAGAGACCGGATTCTCCTACAGAAGGAGGCCCGGTGGATGAGAAAGTTGGAGTCCATCAACCCCAAGGGGATGAATGAAATGTTCAGCTTGAAATGTTTTTTATGATGCTGTATTATGTGTTACTGACTTAATTTCTCTCTCTCTCCAATCCCCAGGTATTAATGGGACACACACCATCGTGATTGGTTGGGGGTGTCGGTTGGAGGGTGGTAAGATGGATCTGTGGTCCAAATATTTGCAACAGAAGTTTTTCGCAGTATTGTCTGTATTAGGTTTACCTAAGATGCAGTAATTTGATTTGTTAATCAGGTTTACCGAGGTAGACGGCTATAGTAATGCCTCTGATTAGTGCCCTAAGGGGTTAACAAGACTTTGGACTGTGTGATGTCAGTGATCAGTTGAATTGTCAGCTGACAAGATGGAGGTGGTCCAATTTAGGGTGTGGTGGTTAGAAGTATGTATTTATTCACTGTGTGCCATTCAATGTATGTACACCTGATGAAGGGGATATGCCCCGAAACATGTCGTGTATTACTGGGATTTGATAAAACGCAAGTTTGAAGCCAATTGAGTGCCTCCTTCGTATTTACTCCTTTGAGATGGGCGGCTATCTCCTCCCCTTGCTCCGCCCTCTTAGTCACGCTCCCGCTGATGCGTGGCTCCCCCTCTCCCAGTACAAGAGCGCACAGCGCTGCGGGCAGGTCTCTCTGCGAGTCTCCCTGCATACACACAGCGCACAGACTACACAGGCAGCGCTGCGGAAGTACGTATGAGGGTTTTATTTATATAATAACAACGCGGATTATTATTTCACCGATGTTCTATACGTGTGTGCGCGTGTGCATGTGATCACGGCCGCGCACCCGAAAATCTTCTCTCGCAGCTCTTGAGAATGTGAGATAGATGGGAGGAAGAGGCTGCAGACTAGGAAGTTAAAGCAAAGGTCGGCAGCCATCTTGGATGTGTGAGGCACGAATTTCGGGCTGCAGTTAACGAACCAGGGGCAGGGGAGCGGCGATAATGGAAAGAGGTACACAAACTTTTTATTTCACATCCATCAATGTCATTTTTTTTTTTTTAATTTTGATTCTCAATGGTTTTAACTATTTCCCACACCAGAAATTACCCAAATAAAATGTTTTATGGAGATTTAAAAAAAAATTACTATTAAAAAAACAAAAACATAAATAGTTACCTAAGGGTCTGAACTTTTTAAATATGCATGTGAAGAGGGAATATTATGAACATTTTTTAAATTATAAGCTTGTAAATAGGGATGGATGCAAAACTGAAAAAATGCACCTTTATTTCCAAATAAAATATTGGCGCCATACATTGTGATAGGGGCATAATTTAAATGGCGAAATAACCGAGACAAATGGGCAAATAAAATACATAGGTTTTAATTATGGTAGCATGGATTATTTTAAAGCTATAATGGCCGAAATCTGAAAATAATGCATTTTTTCCATTTTTTTCTTAACATTCCAGTTAAAATGCGTTTTTAAAAAAATAATTCTTAGCAAAATCTACCACCCAAAGACAGCCTAATTGGTGGCGGGAAAAACAAGATATAGATCAATTCATTGTGATAATTAGTGATAAATTAGCGAACGAATGGGAGGTGAAAATTGCTCTGTTGCATAAGGTGAAAAATCCCCGTGGACTGAAATGTTAAATATAAACAATAATGATACACATCCACAGTGCTAATAAACAGTAATGAAACGTTTTAATCAGATAAAATTGCGTGAGGCCTGGAACCCACTACAAATCGCAAAACGCTATCGCTAGCGTTTTTATTCAGAGTTTTGTTAGCGATTTCATGAGCATTTTCTGGCGCTTTTGAGAGAGATTTTAAAAAGTGTAAGCTTTTTGCCAGCGATTGTGTAGCGATTTGCGATTTTAATTCTGATTGGTCCTTTCAATGTATCAGAATTTTATTACAGCTTGCAATCGCACTCAAATCGCTGTGTAGTGATTCATGAGTGATTTGCCAGCGCTTCAATACATTGCATTGACGTGCAAATGCTCCCAAAATGCTGCATGTCTTGCGATTGCGATTTTGCTAAACGCAATCGCTACGTTGGAATTTGTTACATTTATTTACATTGGCAGAGCGTTTAGGGAAAGCGCTAGCAATTTAAAGCGCTCCCTGAATGCTCAAAAAAATCGCTGTAGTGGGTTCCAGCCCTGAAGGTATAACTCCATACACCACACCCTAATTGGGCACCTTCCCCTTTAACACCACATAAGAATTGCATACAACAGCACACTCATGCATTACCCTGATAAGCAAGCATCCATAGATATAGTGTACTGAATCGTGGTCTTATCTGGGGCCCAGTAAACAGACTTCACCTGTTCATATAACATCCATGCGTGGATAAATTAAATTATTATAATATTACCGTATATACTCGGCTATAAGTCGAGAAATTTTGGACTGACTCAAAGTATAAAAGTGGGGGGGTCGCCTTATACTCGAGATAGTCCAAAATTTCCCCACTTATAGCCAGGAATAGGGGAGGCACCTCTTTCTCTCCCCCTTCCTGTAATGCAAAGCAGACAGTTTATTTAAAATCCCCCTCCCTCCCACCACCATGCAAAGGAGCCTCTTGTCTATCTCTCCCCCCTGTGGAATCGCTAAAGTGGAAGCTTCTCACTCACTAATCCATCCGAGCGCAGCTCTCTGTAGTCAGTCACGCTGGCTGGGCTGTGTATGCATGAGCTCACAGCTACGGCTCCTGTCATGTGACTTCATGTATCACATGACATCGGAAGCTGTAGCTTATGCATACACAGCCCAGTCAGCGTGACTACTGACTACAGGAACTCAGGGAGAAGAGAGCCGTGATCGGATGGATTAGTGTGAGTGAGAAGCTTCCACTTTAGCGATTACACAGGGGGAAGAGATAGAGATAAGAGGCTCCTTTGCGTGGTGGTGGGAGGGAGAGGGATTTTCAGTAAACTGTCTGCTTTTGTTATCAGATCGGAACACCGGATAGCTCAGTAAATGATTGCTGGCTTCAGCGATCACACAGAGGGGGGAGAGATAGAGAGAGAGAAGAGGCCTCTTTGCATGGTGGTGGGAGGGAGGGGGGCGTTTTAGCAAGCTGTCTGCTAACACTGCTAGGAAGGGGAGACAGGGGATAGCTATTGCCCACCAGTGACTGCACAGGCGCGGGGGGGGGGGGGGGCACAGGGGCCTCACAGCAGGAGCCACACAGCCAGCAGGACACAGGGGCCACCCAGCATGAGCCACACAGCCAGGGGGACACAGAGGCCACACAGCCAGGGGAAACAGGGGCCACACAGCAGAAGCCACATGGCCAGGGGGACACAGAGGCCACACAGCCAGGGGGACACAGAAGCCACACAGCCAGGGGACACAGAGACCACACAGCCAGGGGACACAGAGGCCACACAGCCAGGGGACACAGAGGCCACACAGCCAGGGGGACACAGAAGCCACACAGCCGAAGCCACACAGCCGAAGCCACACAGCCAGGGGAAACGGGCCACACAGCAGAAGCCACACAGCCAGGGGAAACAGAGGCCACACAGCCAGGGGGACACAGAAGCCACACAGCAGAAGCCGCACAGCCAGGGGAAACAGGGGCCACACAGCAGAAGCCACACAGCCAGGGGAAACAGGGGCCACACAGCAGAAGCCACACAGCCAGGGGGACACAGAAGCCACACAGCCAGTGGGACACAGAGGACACACTACTAGAGGGCCCACACAGCCAGGGGGACAAAGGGGCCACACTGCTAGAAGGGCCACACAGCCCTTAACTTTGTTGCACAGACTTATATTTGAGTAATTAATAAATTCCTGTTTAAGAGGGTCAAATATTGGGGTCGACTTATACATGAGGTCGACTTGTATCCGAGTATATACGGTATATAAATATTAGAAATCTATTCTTGATGTTTTTACACGCGATTTAGCCAATTGTGACTCCTGCTTTGGGGTGCAGGCAAACATTACATTTTGACTGACCAATTCTACCACCTCCATATGGTATGATGGTCACCAGATATTGGATACTATGAACAGTTTGCGGTAATTAAATCTAGTTCCAAAAATGTAACTACAGTCCCCCCCCCCCCCAAATTCATATACATTTTTGTGAGTTAAGTTTGGTTTTGGAAAAATGCGTAAATTACAGGTTTTTGCAGAAATATTCCAAAGTTTAGCAAACACAGCTCAAAAGGCTCTATACAGTATATGCTACATGTGATCAGATGGGATGTGAAAAATAGTACCAGGTACTTACAGAAGATAATCAATGATAAACGATAAAACAATGCACTTTTTTCATTTTAAATTCTATTTTTCGTGGTATTTACTTCTAAAATAATGATTTGTTACACACTTTTAACGACATGTCACAGCGCTTTTATTGCATTTTTACCGTTATATTTATGTAAACAGTAATTTCAGGCAGGAAATATTGTGAATTTTAACATGTTCTTTCTGCAGTCGGTAATTTACCGACATATGGTTACTGAATGCGTTCATTCATTGAGAATGGAGCCCTTTGTGTTGGTAAGCTCTCATCCTACAAGGAAGTTGTAAAATTGGCTAATGATTGGTAGCCAATCAAAACTGTATGTATATATACTGAAGTGTATTAGTATGGCCACTAATGGTTCCGGCAATCGGATAATTGTGATTAGAGTGGCAAAAAATAAACTCTGTGGATGTTCCCAATCAACTGCAAATGATTCTTAACCACTTAAGGACCGCAGTCTTTTCACCCTTAAGGACCAGAGCCTTTTTTCCATTCAGACCACTGCAGCTTAAATGGTTTATTGCTCAGTCATACAAGCTACCATCTAAATGAATTTTACCTCCTTTTCTTGTCACTAATACAGCTTTCTTTTGGTGCTATTTGATTGGTGCTGCGATTTTTACTTTTTATTCTATTCATCAAAAAAGACATGAATTTTGGCAAAAAAATGATTTTTTTAACTTTCTGTGCTGACATTTTTCAAATAAAGTAAAATTTCTGTATACATGCAGCGCGAAAAATGTGGACAAACATGTTTTTGATTAAAAAAAACCCATTCAGTGTATATTTATTGGTTTGGGTAAAAGTTATAGCGTTTACAAACTATGGTGCAAAAATTGAATTTTCCCATTTTGAAGCATCTCTCTCATTTCTGAGCACCTGTCAGGTTTCATGAGGTGCTAGAATTCCAGGATAGTATAAATACCCCCCAAATGACCCCATTTTGGAAAGAAGACACCCCAAAGTATTCACTAAGAGGCATGGTGAGTTCATAGAAGATTTTATCTTTTGTCACAAGTTAGCGGAAAATGACACTTTGTGACAAAAAAAATAAATAAAAAAAAGTTTCCATTTCTGCTATCTGGTGACAAAAAAAAAAATGAAATCTGCCACGGACTCACCATGCCCCTCTCTGAATACCTTGAAGTGTCTAGTTTCCAAAATGGGGTCATTTGTGGGGTGTGTTTATTGTCCTGGCATTTTGGGGGGTGCTAAATTGTAAGCACCCCTGTAAAGCCTAAAGGTGCTCATAGGACTTTGGGCCCCTTAGCGCACCTAGGCTGCAAAAGAAATGTCACACATGTGGTATCGCCTTACTCAGGAGAAATAGTATAATGTGTTTTGGGGTGTATTTTTACACATACCCATGATGGGTGGGAGAAATATCTCTGTAAATGAGATTTCTTTTGATTTTTTTACACACAATTGTCCATTTACAGAGATATTTCTCCCACCCAGCATGGGTATGTGTAAAAATACACCCCAAAACACATTGTACTACTTCTCCCGAGTATGGCGATACCACATGTGTGACACTTTTTTGCACCCTAACTGCGCTAAGGGGCCCAAAGTCCTATGAGTACCTTTAGGATTTCACAGGTCATTTTGAGGCATTTATTTTCTAGACTACTCCTCACGGTTTAGGGCCCCTAAAATGCCAGGACAGTATAGGAACCCTACAAGTGACCCCATTTTAGAAAGAAGACACCCCAAGGTATTCCGTTAGTAGTATGGGGAGTTCATAGAAGATTTCATTTTTTTTTCACAAGTTAGCGGAAATTGATTTTTATTGTTTTTTTCACAAAGTGTCATTTTCCACTAACTTGTGACAAAAAATAAAATCTTCTATGAATTCCCCATACACCTAATTGAATACCTTGGGGTGTCTTTTTTCTAAAATGGGGTCACTTGTGGGGTTCCTATAATGCCCTGGCATTTTAGGGGCCCTAAACCGTGAGGAGTAGTCTAGAAACCAAATGCCTCAAAATGACCTGTGAAATTCTAAAGGTACTCATAGGACGTTGGGCCTCTTAGCGCACCTAGGTTGCAAAAAAGTGTCACACATGTGGTATCGCCGTACTCAGGAGAAGTAGTATAATGTGTTTTGGGGTGTATTTTTACACATACCCATGCTGGGTGGGAGAAATATCTCTGTAAATTAAAATGTTTTGATTTTTTTTACACACAATTGTCCCTTTACAGAGAGATTTCTCCCTCCCAGCATGGGTATGTGTAAAAATACACCCCAAAACACATTATACTACTTCTCCTGAGTACGGCGATATCACATGTGTGACACTTTTTTGCAGCCTAGGTGCGCTATGGGGCCCAACGTCCTATTCACAGGTAATTTTGAGGCATTTGGTTTCTAGACTACTCCTCACGGTTTAGGGCCCCTAAAATGCCAGGGCAGTATAGAAACCCCACAAGTGACCCCATTTTAGAAAGAAGACACCCCAAGGTATTCCGTTAGGTGTATGGTGAGTTCATAGAAGATTTTATTTTTTGTCACAAGTTAGTGGAAAATGACACTTTGTGAAAAAAAACAATACAAATCAATTTCCGCTAACTTTTGACAAAAAATAAAATCTTCTATGAACTCGTCATACACCTAACGGAATACCTTGGGGTGTCTTCTTTCTAAAATGGGGTCACTTGTGGGGTTCCTATACTGCCCTGGCATTTTAGGGGCCCAAAACCACGAGGAGTAGTCTGGAAACCAAATGCCTCAAAATGACTGTTCAGGGGTATAAGCATCTGCAAATTTTGATGACAGGTGGTCTATGAGGGGCCGAATTTTGTGGAACCGGTCATAAGCAGGGTGGCTTCTTAGATGACAGGTTGTATTGGCACTGAAGTGCAGGAATGTTCTCAAATCATGACCTGGACATGGCAATTAAGTCGTACCAGCAGTGATCAGAAAAAAAATTTCTGTCACTGCGGTGGGGCGGGTGAGGGTTTGGCCGGGTGATCAGAAGCCCGCAGGGGGCATATTAGGGCCTGATCTGATGGGTAGCAGTGACAGGTGGTGACAGGGGGTGACGGGGTGGTTGATAGGTGATCAGTAGGTGATTACAGAGGAGAATATATGCAAGCAATGCACTGGCGAGTTGATCAGAGGGGGTCTGGGGGGCTAATTTAGGGTGTGGGCAGGTGATTGGGTGCCCGCAAGGGGCAGATTAGTGTCTGATCTGATGGGTAGCAGTGACAGGTGGTGACGGGGTGATTGATGGGTGATCAGTGGATGATTAGAGGGGAGAACAGATGTAAACAATGCACTTTCAGAGGTGATCTGAGGGTGGGTCTGCACGCAATCTGAGGGTGTGGGTGGGTGATCAGGTGCCCACAAAAGGCAGGTTAGGGTCTGATCTGATGGGTGGCAGTGACAGGTGGTGACAGGGGGTGATTGATGGGTGATTGACAGGTGGTCAGTGGGTGATTATAGGGAAGAATAGATGTATACAGTACACAGGGGGGAGGGTCTAGGGAGGATCTAAGGGTGTGGGGGGTGTGTGTTCAGGAGCCCCCAGGGGGCAGTTTAGGACCTAATCTAAAAAATAGCGTTGAGATAGTGACAGGGAGTGATTAATGGGTGATTAGGGGGGTGATTGGGTGCAAACAGGTGTCCCAGGGGTGGGCAGGGGGGGTCTGATGGGTGCAGTGGGCGATCAGGGGGCAGGATCAGTGTGCTTGGGTACTTACTAGGAGGGCTGCAACCTGCCCTGGTGGTCCCTCAATCACTGGGACCACCAGGGCAGGAGGCAGCCTGTATAATACGCTTTGTATACATTACAAAGCGTATTATCCGCTTTACATGCGGAAGATCGGGGGTTAACAACCCGCCGCCGCTGCTAATTGGCTGGCGGGTTGACGTCGCGGGTGGGCACATCCAGCATGCGATCCCCGGCCAGCTAGTCCGCAACGAGCCGCCGCCGATCGGCGTATTGCGCGGTCGTTGCGGGCTCCACTTTGCCGCCGCCCCTAGGTAGGGGCGGCCGGCAAGTGGTTAAAATCACAATCCAGTTATATATATATATATATATATATATATATATATATATATATATATATATATATATATATATATATATAGAGACATATATATATATATATAGATATATATATATATATATATATATATATAGATCTATATATATATAGATCTATATATATATAGATCTATATATATATATAGATCTATATATATATATAGATCTATATATATATATATAGATCTATATATATATATAGATCTATATATATATATAGATCTATATATATATAGATCTATATATATATAGATCTATATATATATAGATCTATATATATATAGATCTATATATATATAGATCTATATATATATATATAGATCTATATATATATATATATAGATCTATATATATATATATAGATCTATATATATATATATAGATCTATATATAGGTGGTTGGGAGGGGATCAAGGGATACATGGGGGGGAGAGAGCTGGAAAAAAGTTTATTTTTACACTAAAATCGCACAGCCTGTCACGGCTGCAGGCTGTGCGTCTCTCCCTGTCACACAAGATCCACAGTGACAGGGAGAGGGAGGCGGAGAGGGAGGCGGAGAGGGAGGCGGAACGGCAACTATGTTGCCTTTCGGAGGGTGATCGCTGTGATTGGCTCACAGCGATCACACGGCAGGGAGCCAATCAGTGACGGCTCCTGCCGATACCCGGAAGCCTTAGCTGTCATAAGACAGCTAAGTGCAGCCGGTTCGGTGCGCGCGATCGCGGCGGGGAGCGGCGGCGCCGGTGATAGAGATCTACGCCTTGCCAGCCAGGAGCCCATCAAAACAGGGCGTAGATCTCTATCACTGCGGTCCGGAAATGGTTAAACAATTCAATTGATGTAAATTTTGTCGATTGGAAAAAAAGTCCATTAGCAGACTAATAAGAATCCTCCAATGAACCAATGGAGAGCCCTGGAGGGACTTCGTATAGCTGAGAGCTTCATCTGTCACTGTTGTCGCCACAGCTCCCACTATCCTTGCCCCCCGCCAACACCTATCACACCCATCCACGCCAACACCTATCACACCCATCCACGCCAACACCTATCACACCCATCCACGCCAACACCTATCACACCCATCCACGCCAACACCCTATCACACCCATCCACACCAACACCTATCACACCCATCCACGCCAACACCTATCACACCCATGCACGCCAACACCTATCACACCCATCTACGCCAGCACCTAGAACACTTACAGCACCTTGATGTAACATGAGAGATCTCACACTGGTGAGAAGCCCTTTTTATGTGCTGAGTATGGGAAGAGCACAGAAATTAGAGCTTGTTTTACGTGGCAGCTTTTGCCCAGGAAATAAGCCCTATTCATGTTCTGAGTGTGAGAAATGTGTTGGGCATAAATTCCTGCTTGTCAAACATGAGAGGTCTCACACTGAGTACATGAACAGGGCTTCTCACCAGTGTGTGACCTCTCATGTGTTACAAGAACTGTGCAAAACATTTCCCACACTAGCCACATGAATGGGGCTTCTCACCAGTGTGAGGACCTCTCATGTCTGACAAGCAGTGATTTATGCCAAACACATTTCCCAAGCTCAAAACATGAAAAGGAATATTGTATGTGTGAAAGCTGCCATGTTAAACACGCTCTGATTTCTGAGCAAAACATTTCCCACACTCAGCACATGAAAAGTGCATCTCACCAGTGTGAGATCTCTCATGTCTGACAAGCTGTGATTTCTGCACAAAACATTTCCCCCACTGGGCACATGAATGTGGTTTCTGACCAGTGTGAGTTCTCTCATTTTTGACAAGGTTTCCATTATCGCCAAAATATTTCCCACACACTGAACATTTCCACAAAGACTTAAAATAAAAAGAAAATATAAAAGTTTTTCATGATTGCATTTTATTTCAAGTATTCAAAATTGATTGTCTCAAAAACCTACAAGGTATTGTTCCCACAGTTCTCCTTAACATACAATGCAAATTGGGTGACTAGCATGCACGTGGTGCTTTTCTATTGGCAACAAAAACTAGAACACCCCTAAGTGAAGAATGTGAAAATTCCGTCCAAAGTGTCAATATTTTATGTGCACACCATACAGTAATTTTCTAGCACTGCCTTAACTTTCTTGGGCATGGAACTCCCTATCCTTAGTGGTGCTTGCTGAGACTGAAGTTGCTTTGCCAGTTTTAGCCAGTTGTCATTCATCCACTCCTGAAGCTCAGCTAAGCATGCGTTTATTTGTGGAATAGGGTCTGTGATGCCAGGTTTCAAATAATAAATATAGCTGGGTGTCATCTGCATAGCAGTGGTATGTCAGGCCATGTTTATGGATGATTTTTTCCAAGTGGCAGCATGTACAGTATGTGGTAAAAAGAAAATGGGATAGTTTTGCACCTTGGGGTACATTTTAGTGGTACAGGTTTGGAGAGGAAAGGCCCCAAGGATACCCTTTGGCCTCGATTAATAAAGCATCACCGCATTTGTTAATGCTGAAACCAGCTGACTTTACCCAGCACTTAGGAAAATGTCAATACATAAAGACTGTTACCGCACGGAAAACTAAGAATACAGAGCAGTGAGGTAAATTACCAACTTGTGCGGTAAATACCTTAACAAATGTTAATTCATAAAGACTAGATCATGTGGTAAAAACCCCAAATTTAACCAGCAGGCGAAATCAGAGGAAATCAGAGGAAATCAGAGTGGAGACTGCGCGAGTCTGTGGGAAGCCAGCGTGACTCACACAAGCGAAGAGGGATAATCTATGACTGACAGGAGCAGGGAACCAATAGAAACAACCTGTCTCCTGCAAGCCCAGCTGATTGGACCTGCAGGCTTCTCAGCTGGTCTAGCTTTTCTACCCCCAGGCAGTGTGTAGAAAAATCCCTAACAAAAGAGGCTTCCCCTGCCTCCCTTCTGCAGTTTAACCTCTTAAGTTCCTGTTTGAAGATTTGGAGGAACTAGTGGGGAAATCACCTAAGCAGGGCATGTTTAACCACTTTACCCCCGCAGTGCTAATTATCTCCGTGCCTCTGCGCACCGTTTCACCACCAGGGACAGAGAAAGGCGTATCTGTTTATTTAAATGCTGGGAGTGGGTGGGGGAACACGCGCGCACACACTCTAGCCAGCCCGCACAGCAGTTGACTAATTGGACATTAGGAACAAGTGTTCCTAAATCCAATTAGAGTCCCCGATTGTTATGAAGACTGCTTCTGTTTGAAGCAGCCTTCATTCATCAAACCGCAGGCACATTGTTGTGTCCGTGTGCGCGCAATCACGCGATCGCGCTTGCACACACCCACCCGCACAGCCCTTGCAGTCCAATGATTGGTTTTGGGGACCCCAGTCCCCAATAACCAATTATACCACATGACAAATAAATGAATGGAAACTACCTCTGCTTGAGGCAGTCTTCTTTCATAACAACAGTTGTAAACAAAGGTGCAGCGCGCGATCACGCGCCCCCGCGCCGCGCGTGCACACCAGCTCCACAGTCCAATGATTGGTTTTGGGGACCCCAGTCCCCAAAAAACAATCATACTGCCTACTAAATAAATGAATGAAGACTGCCTGGGAGGAGTGAAAAATGCTCTGGTTTTTAAGGGGAAAACTCCTCAGTTGTGAAGTTGTTGAAGTTTCTTGGAAGTTCATCTAAGCTGTGGCAAATAAATAAATTGTTAAGAAAGACTAATGGACAAACTCAGAGGAAGCAGAGGCAGTATAACAAACATATACATCTAAAGGGATGTCGGGATGCCTCGTATTATTGGAACGCCCTCACTGCACTGAGTTTTTGTCTATTGAAGCCAGTAAATTACCAAACTTCTACCGCACCTGTGAACATTTTTATGAATTAGCTCACAAAAGTCTAAAAATACCGAATGCGGTGATTTACGGAGCATTTTACATTCACTGCACTGTGCTCTATGAATCGAGGCCTTTGTGTCCTGCCAGCCAAGTTGATCCACTGGAGAACTAAGCCTTCTATGCCGCAGTACTCTTGTAGCCTGTTAAAGCAGAATATAACCCTGCATTTCAACTTTGCTCTAAAACATTATTTACAGTATATTATATGCAACCAGCATTTTTTTTTTTACTAGACCAGCATTGGAAGGGTTACACAGGGCTTTAAAGAGACTCTGAAGCGAGAATAAATCTCGCTTCAGAGCTCATAAATAGCAGGGGCACGTGTGCCCCTGCTAAAACGCCGCTATCCCGCGGCTAAACGGGGGTCCCTTCACCCCCAACCCACCCCCCGCAAAAGTGTGTCGTGAAAAGGTCGCTGGCTGTCTCTTCCTGGAGGCAGGGCTAACGGCTGCAGCCCTGCCTCCAGTCGCGTCTGTCAGCGGCGCATCGCCGCCTCTCCCCCGCCCCTCTCAGTGAAGGAAGACTGAGAGGGGCGGGGGAGAGGCGGAGATACGCGCTGACAGACGCGCGTGGGGCAGGGCTGCGGCGGTTAGCCCTGCCCCAACCAGGAAGCGCTCCCCCGGTGTATCGAGGGGGATTTGGGGGTGAAGGGACCCCCGTTAAGCCGCGCTATAGCGGCGTTTTAGCAGGGGCACACATGCCCCTGCTATTTATGAGGTCTGAAGCGAGATTTATTCTCGCTTCAGACTCTCTTTAAAGTTCCTGGAGATTTCTGCAGACGCATCCGAAGCTGACATAGATACATTTTGTTTACATAAATGTATCTAAATGTTGAATATGACTCATCTCTCTGACTGAGAAGGAGCTTGGAGGACAGCCAAAGAGTGTGTAAGGCCCCGTTCACACTTGCGTTTTGGCAATAAACGGACCGGATCCTGATCAGAACCGTACGGTTCCGATCCGGTTCCGGTCCGTTTGTATCAGGCATGCATCAGGCTGCCATCCGGATCCGTGGGCAAAAAATAGTTAAATATAAATAAAAAAATGTTCGGATCAGCAGAAGGTGCACCTGGTGCACATGTACAATCTGGTTCCTCCGCTGTAGGCATCACCTCCACCTCCGATATTCTGCCAAACAGCTCCAGCACGTCTGTCACTGCTGCTCCACTCCAGACATGCTTGGCCCATGTGTCCCCATCCGAAATGGCCGGTTGGATACGCATAGAAAGTGGGGTAGAACGTCAGGTTTTTGTAGGCAGTGTGTTCTGTGCCTTCCGTTCCCCATTGGTTTCTGTGTTCCGGATGGTGCTGTCAGGCTCAGGTCCGGCTCCGGTCCGGGTGCGTGGGCCGGAGATCCGGACACAAAAAATAGCGCATGTTGGAAAAGAGTCCGGAGTCCGGATCCGGTCCGGCTCCGTACTGTACGGAACGTAAGTATGTGAACGTCCGCACAGCCTTTGCATTGCTATGCGGAACGTACGTTCCGTTTGTACAGTATGCGGTCCGGATCAGATCCGGAAAATCCGGATAGCGAACGCTAATGTGAACCGGGCCTAACATTTATCAATAGATACATATAACTAAATAGAATGTAACAATTTGAACTTCTGCATATCTCTCCACGGAACTTTAAACCTCTGTGTTTAACCCTTCCAATGCTAGTCTAGTAAAAAAAAAAAATGCTTTTTGCATATAATATGCTGTAAATAATATTTTAGAGCAAAGTTGAAATGCAGGGTTATATTCCACTTTAAAGGGAACCAGAGAGGAACGGGGGGTTGAAAAAAGAAAATGATTTTATACATACCTGGGGCTTCTTCCAGCTCCATAAGCCTGAATCGCTCCCACGCCGCCGTCCTCAGCTTCCTGGATCCGCCGGTACCGGGCCCGTCACTTCCGGCGGACGCGGCCAATTGTCCGCATCACAGGGGCTCCCTCCATACATGTACGCATGCGGCAGCGCAGTAAGCAGCCACATGCGTATCTGTATGGAGAGAGAGCACCCTGTAATGCGGAGAATTGGCCGCATCCGTCGGCCGACTTGCCGACTCGCGGCAATGACGGGACCCGGTGGCGGCGGATCCAGGCAGCGGAGGACGGCGGCGTGGGAGCGATCCGTGCGTATGGGGCTGGAGGAAGCCCCAGGTATGTATATTGAATCCTCTCTGGTTCCCTTTAAGCAAGATTTAAAGTTCAACTGTGTTAAAAGCTGGTGAGTGTGCAAGCAGAATTCAGGATAGAACATTAGCTTCTGTCTCTTGCCATGAGCAGATCATTGCAGATCTGGGTGAGGGGTGATGTTTTTTGAAGAGGGTAGAGGATGTTGTTTCTTGAGAGCTTAGCTTCAAGTTGTAGATAGCCTTTTCAATAACTTTCTCTAGAAAGCAGAGGTTGGAGACAGGTCTGTAGCTGTTCAGAGCATCTGGATCTAAGGATGCTTTCTAGAGTAGCGGTCAGATGATTGCATCTTTCAGACAGGTGGGAATTCTCCCTGCTCCTTAATAAAGTTGATTGATTTGTCGACGGAGTTAGAATCGGTAGATGTATGGCTACCTTTACTCGTTGCTTCCAACTGTCCCCATTTCAGAGGGATAGTCCCTCTTTGTGAACTGAATCCATTTGTCCCTCTTTCTTCCTCGCTTGTTTCTCTTTCAGAACTCATGCACAAAAAATGTGTTTAAAATACTCTAAATATTATTTCTATCATGTAAATGGATATAATCCTCATTTTAAAATGTTAAAATGAAGAATAATAGAGAGGACCAGTGTGGTCTGAATTTTGAAACTTCATTGTTTGCTTTTGAATTCTTTCTGGTATCAGTGACTTGGGCATGTTTAAAAAAAAAAAACATTGGGAGGTATGCCCTAACTATAAAACCTCTTCCTAAAGCTTAACCCTAGCCTGCCCTTTCCTAACACCCAACCTTAAAGGATACCTAAAGTGACATGTGACATGATGAGATAGATATGGATATGTACAGTGCCTAGCACACAAATAACTATGCTGTGTTCCTTTTTTTCTTTCTCTGCCTGAAAGAGTTTAATATCAGGTATGTAAGTGGCTGACTCAGTCCTGACTCAGGCAGGAAGTGACTACAGTGTGACCCTCACTGATAAGAAATTCCAACTATAAAACACTTTCCCTACAGGTACACTTTAACCTGCTAACCTTGATGACTAGCGATAACCTCACTTCCCCTTATTTCCTAATGCTAACCTTTCTAATCTGTGTCTGTTTGCTAGTTGAGAGCCCTAAGGGCCTGTTCCCACTATGTCTGATTCGCTGTGTTTCCCTGCATGTGAAATCAGAAGGGGGAAAAGCAGCTTATTCAAATCATTAGGCTGCCATCCGATTTGCATGTGGGGGGAATAAAATCGGATGGCATCCAGCAAAAATATGCATTGCACTAGAGGGATGTAAAACCTCGCCGATTATGGCGGCGGAACGCCGAGACCCACGCTGAGGCGCAAGCCTCTGGGTCTCGGTGAAGTGCTGATGTCAGTGGACTTCCCTATTGGCCAAGCGGTGGACACGTCCTCAGTACACGCTCCACCGCTGTAAACAATAGCAGCATGCGTACCAGCGTGTCAGCTGACTTGCTGACACGCCGCAGAATGATTGGTTGTTTTGTATTCCGTTGCTTTTGATTGGTTAGTCCTAGTATAAGAGAAAGGTGAGCGCCCTCAGTCTTCGCCCGTGATAGCCTATGCTGGGCTTGTAGCTGAGATTGCGCTCACACCAAAAGCCTTGCCTTGCTGCAGATTTCTGTCTGTCTCTTGACCAAGCTTCATGCAGATCTTGATTACCTGTTACTGACCCGCATTGTACCCGACTACATTTCTTCTGATCACCTGTCATTGACCCGGCTTGTAACTGACCTTGCATCTTACTGGATCTCCTGTTGCCAACCTCGGATTGTTAAAGGACCTTGCATGAACGCTGCCTGCCCTGATCCCGGCCTGTTTGACTACACATCTGTAATGTGATTACACTTTCGTCTGGATTGCCTCAGCCCATAGGCCTCAGGTGACTATTCAAGTATAGCAAGTACATGAACTCTAAAAAAAGAAATGTTGACTGTATAGGACTCCTAAAGGATGAGGGTGGGAACTCAATGGTGGATGACCAAGGTAAGGCAGAGTTATTAAATGCTTTCTTTGCTTCTGTCTTCACAAAGGAAACAGCACTGTTGCAAATTACAGAGGCAGAAGAGTCTCAATCTTCTAACTGTAATATTAAATACTTAACGCAGGAAGAAGTGAAGGCAAGACTAAATAAATTCAAAATAGACAAGGCACCTGGCCCGGATGGCATGCATCCTCGGGTCCTTAAGGGAATTAAGTTCAGTTATAGATAAACCCCTTTATCTTATCTTTTGTGACTCTCTTTCAACTGGCAGAGTCCCAGTGGATTGGTGTACAGCCCACGTTTTCCCATTATTTAAGAAGGGCAAAAAATCAGATTCAGGAAATTATAGACCTGTAAGCTTAACATCAGTTGTATGCAAACAATTTGAGGGGTTACTAAGAGACAGGGCCGGCCTTAGGTTTCACAGCGCCCTGAGCGAAACCGGATTTTGTTGCCCCCCCATAAGTAGCATAGTTGTCCCCATATAGGTAGCAGAGTTGCCCCCAGTGTAGGTAGTATAGTTGCCCCATATAGGTAGCATAGCTGCCCTCAGTGTAGCTAGTAGAGTTTCCCCCAGTGTAGTAGCATGGTTGCCCCCAGTGTAGGTAGTATACCCCCAGTGTAGGTAGTATGCCCCCAGTGTAGGTAGCATGCCCCAGTATGCCCCCAGTGTAGGTAGTATGCCCCAGTATGCCCCCAGTGCAGGTAGTATGCCCCCAGTGTAGGAAGCATGCCCCCAGTGTAGGTAGCATGCCCCCAGTGAAGGTAGTTTGCCCCCAGTGAAGGTAGTTTGCCCCAGTATGCCCCCAGTGTAGGTAGTATGCCCCAGTGTAGGTAGTTTGCTTTCAGTGTAGGTAGTTTGCCCCCAGTGTAGGTAGTATGCCCCCAGTGTAGGTAGTTTGCCCCCAGTATGCCCCCAGTGTAGGTAGTTTGCCCCCTAGTGTAGGTAGTATGCCCCCAGTATAGGTAGTTTTCCCCCAGTATGCCACCAGTGTGGGTAGTTTGCCCCCAGTGTAGGTAGTTTGCTCCCAGTGTAGGTAGTTTTCCACCAGTATGCCCCCAGTGTAGGTAGTTTGCCCCCAGTGTAGGTAGTTTGCCCCCAGTGTAGGTAGTTTGCCCCCAGTGTAGGTAGTTTGCCCCCCAGTGTAGGTAGTATGCCCCCGGTGTAGGTAGTTTTCCCCCAGTATGCTCCCAGTGTAGGTAGTTTGCCCCCAGTGTAGGTAGTTTGCTCCCAGTGTAGGTAGTTTCCCACCAGTGTAGGTAGTTTGCCACCAGTGTAGGTAGTATTCCCCCAGTATGCCCCCAGTGTAGGTAGTTTTCCCCCAGTATGCCCCCAGTATAGGTAGTTTGCCCCCAGTGTAGGTAGTATGCCCCCAGTGTAGGTAGTTTGCCCCCAGTGTAGGTAGTTTGCTCCCAGTGTAGGTAGTTTGCTCCCAGTGTAGGTAGTTTGCTTCCAGTGTAGGTAGTTTGCCACCAGTGTAGGTAGTTTGCCCCAGGCAACCCCCCCCCCCTTTATGTGGCAGCGGGCCGGGCAGAGACTGACTCACCTGACATCCAGCGCCGACGTCACTCTTCTCTCCCCGCCTGTAGTTAGAGCAGGCTACAAGAAAATGGCCGCCACTTGTCTGCATTTGTGGACATTGGCGGCCATTTTCCTGTAGTCCTGCTCTAAATATAGACAGAGAGGACACAGGGAGACAGCGGGGCAGCGAGGGGCGACAGGGCGCATGCGCCCTTGAGAGCATGGCACCCTGAGCGACCGCACAGGTCGCTCATAGCAAAGGCCGGCCCTGCTAAGAGATACTATACATGTGTAATGATCTGCGCTGCTGTCTGCAATGGCAGACAGCTGTTTGACCATTTTTTAGATCAGAGTGTTGCAGGTCTCTGGAAAAGAAACCTGTCTTCACTCTGCAAGTTGCAGAGCTGCTGTTCTGGGAAGGAATTTGCATACACTTGTCATGCAAATTGCTTAGCTGTTTCCTTTGATGGCTTGCAGTATAAATACAATTTTTTCCCAGAATTCCCTGCTGGTCATACTGGTTTGTTTCTGCTTACTTACCTGGAGTGTCAGCCTTTGCAAATCGTTTGCTAAGATTATCTTAGAGTAATTCCTTGGGAGTGCACTAGGCATTCCTTCTAGCGTAGTCAGATTGTATTATCTGTGTTGCTTTGTACTGTCTATCTGTTGCGATTGTCTTGTCGCCAGCAAATCGTACTGTCTGTTGGGATCGCATTCACCCTAGCGGTAGTGGCGGTGGTTCCTTCTGTCTGGGAGTGTAGGCCAGAGCTGCGGTTGCTACTGGCTACTCCTTCTGTCTGTCTTGTCTGGAGCGAACGCTTGCTGTAGGCTCGGTGAGGCAACCGTTTATCAAGCGTTCATGTTCCCTCTTTGTTTTCGTGTTTCATTGGTTAGTTAGGGTAGGCGTGCTTTGTCTTTGCTGCGCTTTTCGTGCGGAGACCGCGCTATTAGCGTGCTTTGTCGCTGTTGCGCTTTTCACGCGGCGACCGCGCTTAGCGAGTGCGTTTGTTATTTTCCTGGGCGTTCTGATTATTGTTATTTGCTGTGTCTTTCTTGCTACACTTGTGCTCTGTTTTGCTCGGTCTTGTGTCGCTATTGGCAATCGCCACTCTTGCGATTGCGTTCCCACTTGGTTTCCGCTGTTGTGAGTTCACCGTCGCCGGGTGGCGACTAGATTGGTGGACACACATACATTCTGTCTCTGTGCTCACTTTCTCTCTACAGGTGCATAGCACCAAAGCTGGGTTCTGTCGTTTTATACGCTTGTGGAGGACTTCCGCAGTGTTAGCGCACATCTTGTGTGCTGACCACGGAGAGAATTCCGCAATCGTTACAACATGACTTCATAGTAGAAAATAATCTTATTTCTCAGCATCAACATGGGTATACTAAAGACAGGTCCTGTTTGACTAACATGCTCAGCTTTTATGAGGTAGTGAACGCTAATATGGATATTGGGAATGCTGTAGATGTGATATACTTGGACTTTGCAAAGGCCTTCGACACTGTTCCCCACAAAAGTCTGGTGCAAAAGTTGAGGATGCAAGGACTGGGGAAGAGTCTGTCTGCATGGATAGTGAACTGGCTAATGGACAGAAAACAAAGAGTTGTGGTCAATGGATCGTACTCAAAATGGCAGACTGTTAGCAGTGGGGTCCCACAGGGGTCTGCACTGGGTCCAGTGCTCTACAATTTATTTATTAATGACCTAGTAGATGCAGTAGTGACCAATGTTGCTATTTTTGCAGATTATACAAAATTGTGCAGAATCATCAACTCTCAGGAAGATAGTGTCATATTGAAACAGGATCTGGATAGGATGGCTATATGGGCACATACATGGCAGATGAAATTCAATGTTGAAAAATGTAAAGTCATGCATTTTGGACGTACTAATGGTCTAGCACCATACAAAATAAATGGCATACAGTTGGGGACATCAAACTTGGACAAGGACTTAGGAGTACTCATCGACAACAAGTTAAATAATCGTATTCAATGCCAAGCCGCTGCAGCTAAAGCTAACAAAATTTTGGGATGCATTAAAAAGGAAATAAAAACTCGAGATGCCAGCATAATATTGCCCCTGTTTAACTCTCTAGTAAGGCCACATCTGGAACATGGAATTCAGTTCTGGGCACCACATTACAAAAAAGATATTGCAGTTTTAGAGCAGGTGCAGAGACGAGCAACAAAATTGATACGTGGGATGGAAGGTCCCACTTACCAAGAAAGGCTACATAATCTGGGTTTATTTAGTCTAGAAAAAAAGACGCCTTAGAGGAGATCTAATTAGCATGTATAAATACATCAGAGGGCAATATAATAGCTTGGCGGATGAGCTTTTTGTCCCTAGGCCTTCTCGAAGGACTAGAGGACATGATCTGCGCATGGAGGAAAAATGATTTAGCCATTTATTTAGGAAAGGGTTCTTTACAGTAAGAGTGATTAAGATGTGGAATGCACTGCCACAGGAAGTCGTTATGGCAAACTCTATACCTGCATTTAAAGGGGGCTTAGATGCTTTCCTTGCGTTGAAAGACATCCATGGCTACAATTACTAGGTAATGCCTAATGATGTTGATGCAGGGATTTTATCTAATTGCCATCTGGAGTCGGGAAGCAATTTTTCCCTTTTGGGGCTAATTGGACCATGCCTTGTAAGGGTTTTTTTCGCCTTCCTCTGGATCAACAGGGATATGTGAGGGAGGAGGCTGGAGTTGTACTTTGTACTGGTTGAATTCGATGGGACGTACGTCTTTTTTCAACCAAAATAACTATGTAACTATGTAAGCATACACAAGAAAAAAGATCCAGGAGCATCTCATTTGAAAAAGTAGTAAAACTTCTCAACTTTTAATAGAACAATTCCATAAAAAATGGTAGGCAGCGTAAAAAACACGTTATACTTATCGCAGTCCAGAAGCATACATTAAGCAGAAGGTAAAGAATGCATAGAGAGTTGCGGAGACAGCAGATCGACAGCCGTTTCGCCCCACAATAAGGGCTTTATCAAGATCGAGAGTCGTTTCGCCCCACAATAAGGGCTTTATCAAGATCTTGATGGACTGCGATAAGTATAGCGTGTTTTTTACGCTGCCTACCATTTTTTATGGAATTGTTCTATTAAAGGTTGCGAAGTTTTACTACTTTTTCAAATTAGATGCTCCTGGATCTTATTTTTTAATGTGTATGCTATATGTTGGATCTGTATATCATTGGATGTTGCACCGTTTGAAGTTATAGTGCTGGATTAACAGGCATTGGTTTGGTGTGCACTCACTTTGTTTTTGGATGTGGATAATTGACTATTCAAGTATACTGTGTCTGCATTACCTTGCTGAGTTTGGTGATTGCTGTCTGCCAGGTTGTATGCTACATCTACCTGCAGGGTTGTGTAGTTTGTTGTTAGGCAGGAGTGTACGCAGGTGTTAGGGCTGGGTTATGGGTCAGTCATATGGGCCTGACCTTGTCTGCATTACCTTGCTGAGTTTAGTGATTGCTGTCTGCCAGGTTGTATGCTACATCTACCTGCAGGGTTGTGTGTACTTTGTTGTTAGGTAGGAGTGTACGCAGGTGTTAGGGCTGGGTTATGGGTCAGTCATATGGGCATACAGTCTGACCTATAGCAAGTAGCCAGACAAGGGAGTCGGATGTGTTCTCTGATCATTGCAAGAGCCCACAGGTGTCTCGCAAGACGCACACAAACACAATGAATAATAAAACTGTGCCTTTCTGAATCCCATTCCATGTGACACATCCAATTCATCCACCTGCAGCAGAAATCTTCCTGTCTCTGCTGATGATGAAAGCAGCGGCCAATAGCAAGGCACAGCAATCTGGTACTGCTTACCAATAACACTGGGGCCAGGCAACCAGCATTATAAGTAATAATGTGCCAAAACCACCTGCTTCCAGTGATCTTCACAGGCACATCTGTAGCTCTTGCTATGAGGTTGAAGGAAGCACCAGTGATCTTTAATCTTTTCATAATATACAAGCTTAAAGTGAATCTGAGGTGAGATTGATATGGAGGCTGCCATATTTGTTTCCTTTTAAACAATACCAGTTGCCTGGCAGCCCTGCTGATCTGTTTGGCTGCAGTAGTGTCTGAATCACACCAGAAACAAGCATGCAGCTAGTCTTGTCAGATCTGACAATAATGTCAGAAACAGCTGATCTGCTGCATGCTTGTTCAGGGTCTATGGCTAAAAGTATTTGAGGCAGAGGCTCAGCAGGACAGCCAGGCAACTGGTAAAAGAAAATAAATATGGCAGCTTCTGTATAACTCTCTCTTTAATGAATACACATTGTTAGGCCTATTAGCATCGGTGTTTCTTTTTCACTTTCTTTACAGCAGAAAACCCATTTATAAAATAATAAAAATAAATACATGTAAATGTATATATTGAATATATAAAATAATCAATATAATACAGCCATAGACAGGATTATACTTGGTATATCTAAAAACGTTATGCAATGTTTGTCATGCCATCAAAAGTCAGCATCATAACTCGACACCAGATAACTGGTAAAATAGCACCACCCATTGGCATAAATCTAAAACTACAACAAAAAAATACCTAACCGTATAGAAGTAAATGAAAACTGGGGAACGGATCAACAATTTTCTAAAAACAGATACTGCATCGAATCTGTTGAAATGACAACAAAACTACATTTCAGCTGTCTTACTGTGATGTTTCTCGTCTTATTTATAGTAATTTCTATTTTGATGGATGCTTTAAAGTGCAACCGAGGCGATATATGATCTGATGAGATAAACATGTGTATGTGCAGTACAAAATATATTAATACCCAGGCTGATTTGTTGTATTTTGCTACCTGAAAGAGTTAATTTCTAGGCATGGACATGACAGCTTCTGTCTGTTCGGTAGCTTGTCGGGAATATAGTAAACATCACTGATAAGCAAATTACAGCCATAAACGATTTCCTGTCGGAATACAACTTCTGAGGGCAGGAAAAGATAAAATACATGAGCTATTGACCTTTTTCTAACTCTGCAACACTTAAAGGGGAACTGAAGAGAGAGGTATATGGATGCTGCCATGTTTATTTCCTTTTAATCAATACCAGTTGCTTGGCAGCCCTGCTGGTCTATTTATCTGCAGTAGTATCTGAATAACACCAGAAACAAGCATGAGCTAGTCTTGTCAGATCTGAGAATAATGTCAGAAACACCTGATCTGCTACATGCTTGTTCAGGGGCTATGGCTAATAGTATTAGAGGCAGAGGATCAGCAGGGCTGCCAGGCAACTGGTATTGCTTAAAAGGAAAAAAAACATGGCAGCCTCCATATACCTCTCTCTTCAGTTCCCCTTTAATAGGCTGCCACTGATTAGAGACAGTAAAACATTCAACCTACTTTGTAAATGTATAAATATAAAAAATAAACACCATGGGACTCTTAAAAAAGTCATTTTTAGGAGTAGGAGAATAAAGATAATTGTTTATCTCATCGGTGTATTTTCACCTCGGGTTCACTTTAAAGTCCTTCAGCACCACCACCTCGCTCCGCACACATGCACACACCCGCCGAACATCCACCGCCGCTGCATCTGGGGGTCTCCTTTAATAAGGAGACCCCCAGAGTTCTCAGTCGGGTCGCTGCACATCTCTAAAGCCCCCCACGTAGATGCGCTGTCACCACTGTCATTATACATACTGCCGCTAATCACCCACCACATAATTACAGTCTATCTGTCAGTGTAATTACTGTGTGCATCGGACCCCGGGCAAAGCATCTTTGAATCTGCAGCCGGGACTCCACAATGGTCCATTGTCTGAGCCAATGAAATGGCTCTGATAGTGGACCAATGGGGAGCCTCGGCTACAGATTCAAAGATGTCAGGACCTAGGTCTTGACATCACACTGTGGGAGGAGTTACACCACAATATCAGCCACACAGACCCTTCCCCCAGCCACAGCTCCCCCTCCAATGATCTCTTCAACAAAAGGTAAAGATTTATCATGGGAAAGGGGGTATTGGCTACTGATTGGGATGAAGTCCAATCCTTGGTTATACTTCCTCTTTAAAGAGACTCCGTAACAAAAATTGCATCCTGTTTTTTATCATCCTACAAGTTCCAAAAGCTATTCTAATGTGTTCTGGCTTACTGCAGCACGTTTTACTATCACCATCTCTGTAATAAATCAACTTATCTCTCTCTTGTCAGACTTGTCAGCCTGTGTCTGGAAGGCTGCCAAGTTCTTCAGTGTTGCGGTTCTGTGATGCATCTCCCCCCTCCAGCCCCCTCTCTGCACACTGCCTGTGTATTATTTAGATTAGGGCAGCTGCTCTCTTCTCTCTTATCTTTTACAAGCTGGATAAATCCTCCTCTGAGCTGGCTGGGCTTTCACATACTGAGGAATTACATACAGGCAGAGCTGTCTGCACTCTGCAGGAAGAAACAGCCTGACACTTCAGTGGAAGATAGCTACAGGGGGAAATAAACACACAAATGATCTCTTGAGATTCAAAAGGAAGGCTGTATACACCCTTCTTGTGTATGAATGTATTTTCTATGTGTGGACATACTGTACATCAATCTACTTCCTGTTTTGGTGGCCATTTTGTTTGTTTATAAACAAACTTTTTAAAACTGTTTTTAACCACTTTTAATGCGGCGAGGAGCGGCGAAATTGTGACAGAGGGTAATAGGAGATGTCCCCTAACGCACTGGTATGTTTACTTTTGTGCGATTTTAACAATACAGATTCTCTTTAATATAGTTGTATGAGAAGCTGGTGATGGGTCTTTGTGGCACAGCAGTCTAAAAGGTGGCATAATGTGCGTCTGTCCTCATACTATGTCTATGCCATGTGTACCATACGCAATTCCAAGTATGGCCCTGCCGTACTTGGCGAAATAAAGTGATTCTGATGAGCGGCAACTTTTCAAATATTAAACTAGAAAGGTTAAAAACCTTTACAAAATGTTAAATCCTCATCTCCAGATAGCCTGTATACCCCAGCATGTTGCTTTCTGTTACCAAAGGTGGTGCCAGTATGTAACTTCCCATGATTCTCCAATATCCAAAACAGCAACTAACTGGGAATACAAGACCCTGGACCATGTGATACGGTGTCAAACCCCTTGGCTACCTACACTCAGCACCATGGTGCTTGGACAGGGTCTCCATCCTCTGGCAAAGGTTCTCGGTTCTGCAGAAGCCCTATGAGTGATGGGCATGCTGGATGCGCTGCAGTGTTACTTCCTCTTTGCCAGGCTAATGATAGCATTGGTGTGTTATTTTCATATTTACCAGTATGGAGCACGTCTGCCCCCAGAGACCAGCTCAGTCGCCACAGGTGCATCAGTGGGTTTCATAATACATGTAAACAAGAGGGATGAACGGTTGTGTAGACAAATAGCCATATCTATATCTAAAGGGCAAAAGATTTGTCATTGCTTATTAGTATTTTTTTTCTATGAATACTTTGTTTCGGAAAAACAAATATTTTTATTTTTTGTTTTTTAGCCTTATTTCCAGAGAGCTGGAGAAGCAAACTGCTACAAGTCACAGTTCTCCCTCCGGAAGATCTCACAATACCAGATCTCGCTGCAGATTTAGAGAGGCCACTAAAGGGACAACCACAGGTCTAGATGCACAAAGTTGAGATCAAGATTACACTCCAAGTATTGCAGATCAAGTTCCTGCGTGAACAGATAGAAAGCCTCAAAAAAAGATTCTCAGACAAAAGACGTCATAAACGGAGCAGAGATGGATGTTGGTCCTGCAGACAGTTAGTTCTTTTGGAAAACAAAGTCTGCGTTTGCTGCTTTGTGAAAAATTCTGAAGACCAAAATTGTACAGTACAAAAGAATCCCATTTATCCGGAACTCAACTAACCAGCAGTCTAAATCAACCAGCACAAATCGCAGGCAGTACAAACAGTGGTGTAACAACCTCTAAAGGTGGCCATACACTGGTCGATTTGCCATCAATCTGATCAGAGAGGGATCGTATAGCTGCCTTTACTGCAAACAGATTGTGAATCGATTTTAGCATGAAATCGATTCACCATCTGTGGAGCTGCCGCCCCCACCTGCCAGCCATACATTACCTGCTCCAGCCGGCACGAGTCCCCCCCGGTCTCCGCTGTCTTCTTCTTTGTGCTCGACTCCTCCAGCTTCACTCTACTTCCTGCCGGGGGAAGTGTAAACAGTAGAGAGCGCGCTACAGTTTAAACTTCCTGCCGGGACAGGAAGAAGTGAAGCCTGCTGGACTCGGAGCCCAGCGTGGAGATGGAGCAGCGGTGACCAGGGGACTCGCGGCAGCGGAACAGGTAATGTATTGCCGCTGTATTGCGTCAGTCGTCGGTCATTTGAACACCGCTATCGACGCACTCCCAACCCGCCAGCGATCGAGCGAAATCTTCCGCACGGACAGGAACAAATGGAATAGACGGAAATGATCGATTTCGTATGGAAAATCGATAGTTCAGTCAGCGTTTGTGCGACGATTTCACAGCATATTTAATCACAGTTATCGAATTGGCTGTGTATCGGCAGGAAAATCGGTAAGTGTATGGGCCCCTTTAGGCTATTTGTTGGCTCTACTGTGCTGAAAGGGAACCTGAACCAAGTAAAATTATTTAAAATAAACACATGATGTAGCTGCAAATGAATATTGCATACTTACCTCACCGTCCGTTCCTCTCAGAAGCTCACCATTTTCTTCTTACAGTGATCATCTCCAGCTCTGACTTCGGAAGCCTCCCGCAGCGGCAGAGAGCAGTTTCCAGCCCGGCAGTCAGAGACGGGGGAGCCAGAGCTGGAATGCGGGAATCGTGAGAGGAATGGGAAGGCTCTATAAGACCCAAAGCATTCCCTTATCCTTTGGAATCTGTTTAGGTTTTTTTTTTTAAATGGCTTCCTACTCCCTTTAAAGAGAACCCTCAAATCTTAATAGTACACGGAGGCATGTTCTGCGTACAATGACATGCCTCTGTGTCCTTCTATTGTGCCTCCAGCTTCCCCCGGCCTTCACAAAAGCACCAGGCTAGCAACAATCTGCTTGTCTCTAGCCTGCTATTTACCTGCAGCTGTCATTCATCGCTGCTCCCCCGCCTCCTGTATAGAGCGGCTCCCCGCCTGTGTCCCTTCCCGCCTCCGGAAGCTTCCTCCAATCGGAAGTGACGCTGCGGCACAGGAAGTCGCAGCTTAGCTTTCGATTGGAGGAAGCTTACAGAGGAGGGGAGGGGAGGGAAGGGACACAGACGGGAGGCTGTGCAATACAGGAGGATCCACAGTAGAGTCGGCACCACCAATTTGTATTAAAGCTCTTTTATTCCATCAAAAAGTGGGTAAAAGTAATCTGTAGCTGCTACAGATTACTTTTACCCACTTTCTGATGGAATAAAAGAGCTTTAATACAAATTGGCGGTGCCGACTCTACTGTGGATTGTCTAGTGGAGTACTGAAGCGCGGAGTACTGAGTCTGGGCACACCAAGCTTTCCACTCCTTAGTGCTTGCTTCACACTGGAAATACTGCAATACAGGAGGTGGGGGAGCGGCAATGAATGACAGGTGCAGGTAAATAGCAGGCTAGCGACAAGCAGATTGCCACTAACCTGGCGCTTTCTTTAAAGGAAGGACAGCAGAGCCCCGGGGGGGGGGGGGGGGGGAGCCGGAGGCGCAATAGAAGGAAATGGAGGCATGTCATGGTACACAGAACATGCCTCCATGTCATATTAATATTTGACCATCACACCTCAGCATCTCTTTAAGGACAAAAAATGCAGTGTATGCTATCAGGTGCCCTGGAGCCACCAAAACTAAATCACTGCAGCTGTTAAATTCAATATCTGTTTGGCTGTGAATTATATGACCTCAGATAAAACCATAAGTATATAGTGTGTTATTATAAAGCATAACACAGCATGCTACGGGCAGGATGACTAGAATCCACCGCTCATCACAGTGATCACCCTGGCTTGGGTAATACATCGGAAAAAACGCCTGTATATGATTGCTGTGTTTCCAGCGAACAAGCAGCAATTTAATTTTCAACAAATGCCAGCCTCTTGACATTTGCTTTGAAGGAAATAAAGAGTGTTTGGAAGAGAGAACGGGAAGGGGGGGGGGGGGGGGGTCATGAGGCATTCATGAAAGGAGTTCTTCGGCTGGCAGTTTAGGCCTGCTTTGATAAATGAATTTGGTATATAAAGATGGCCTTTGCGGCATGTGACCTGTGCAGCATCACACAGGGTGCCACCCTTCAGAGGTAAGCCAGTGCCAGCTTATACCTTCATTATATTATGTACAGAAGGCAGAAGTAACCTGTGGAAAGTCTCCATGACATTTAACTGAGCCACTTTTGTTATTATTATTATTATACATTTATACAGAACTGACAGAGCTTTAAGACTGCATTAAAGACTGCATTGGACAATTAATATCACTACTTGTCCCTTGAAAAGCCTCACAATCTGATGTCCCTACCACAGTCTAGGGCAGATGCAGTGGCGTACCTAGGGCATTTGACACCCGGTGCTGGGTATTAAAAGACCCCCACCCCAAAAAAAGGAAAGGAGCGAGTGCAGCATACAAAGCATGCCACAGCAGGTGATGCCAAGTATAGGTGCCCCCAGTAGAGGTAATGTAGTTGCCCCAGAATAGGTAGCATAGTTGCTCACGTAATATAGCTAGTATAGTTGTCCCCAGTATAGATAGCTAGTATAGTTGCCCCCAGTATAGATAGTATCGTTGCCCCAGTATAGGTAGCTAGTATAGTTGCCCCCAGTAGATAGTATAGTTGCCCCAGTATAGGTAGCTAGTATAGTTGTCCCCAGTATAGATAGCTAGTATAGTTGCCCCAGTATAGGTAGCTAGTATAGCTGCCCCCAGTATAGATAGTATAGTTGCCCCAGTATAGGTAGCTAGTATAGCTGCCCCCAGTATAGATAGTATCGTTGCCCCAGTATAGGTAGCTAGTATAGTTGCCCCCAGTAGATAGTATAGTTGCCCCAGTATAGGTAGCTAGTATAGTTGCCCCCAGTAGATAGTATAGTTGCCCCAGTATAGGTAGCTAGTATAGTTGCCCCCAGTAGATAGTATAGTTGCCCCAGTATAGATAGCTAGTATAGTTGCCCCCAGTAGATAGTATAGTTGCCCCAGTATAGGTAGCTAGTATAGTTGCCCCCAGTAGATAGTATAGTTGCCCCAGTATAGGTAGCTAGTATAGTTGCCCCCAGTAGATAGTATAGTTGCCCCAGTATAGATAGCTAGTATAGTTGCCCCCAGTAGATAGTATAGTTGCCCCAGTATAGGTAGCTAGTATAGTTGCCCCCAGTATAGATAGCTAGTATAGTTTCCCCCAGTATAGATAGCTAGTATAGTTGCCCCCAGTATAGATAGTATCGTTGCCCCAGTATAGGTAGCTAGTATAGTTGCCCCCAGTATAGATAGTATAGTTGCCCCCGGTATAGGTAGCTAGTATAGTTGCCGATAGTATAGTTGCCCCAGTATAGGTATCTAGTATAGTTGCCCTCCGTATAGGTAGTATAGTTGCCCCAGTATAAGTAATATATTCGCCCCAGCATAGTTGCCCCAAGTATAGCTAGTATAGTTGTCCTCAGTGTAGGTAGTATAGTTGCCCCCAGTGTAGGTAGTATAGTGCCCCAGTATAGCTATTATAGTTGCCCCCAGTGTAGGTAGTAGAGTTGCCCCCGTGTAGGCTGCACAGTGAGCGACGTTGAAGGCGGAGACCTGTGGCACGTGACAGTGACGTAGCGCTCCAGGACCTTGAATGCAGAAGTCAGGTGAGTTATTCTCTGTTCGCCACGCCTGCTGCATATCTAGAGGGGGGAGATTGCAGAAAGGGGGACCCAGGTGAGGGAGGGTAGAGGTCTGCCCCTCCTCCTTGCCGCTGTCCCTCCTTCTTGCACTGCTTCCCCCTCCTGCTCATGGCCTCTGTGGGAGGCCTTTGTGACACCCCTCCCTGTTAGTCATCCGGTGCGCCACGTCTCCTGGCGCCCAATGGAGAGAACGCCCCTGTGCAGATGACAACATATGGTAGGTGCTCTCCATTTCCTCCTTTCTTTTACAGCAGACGCTGCCTTCCCATTAGTGCAGTGAGGGCATTCATGTATTGCACCTGACATTTTAAAGGTAACCACCAGAGACTATCCAGTTAAAAAAAAAAATCTGTGGTTTAAAACATTAAGCACAGCATAAAACTATGCTATGCTAATGCTAAATCTATACTAAAACACTGGCTCCCCATCAGCTTTAGGATCAATTTGAAAATCCTGTGCTTGCCCTACAAATCAGTGCACAAGACCCGCCCGACCTACATCTCCGAACGATGCCTAATTTAAAGTTACTGGAAGAGTTAATGATTAAACTTTCACTTCACTCAAAAGCTAATTGATAAGATTGGATTTGAAAAGGACAAAATTATCAGATTTCGTTGAGCCATATTTGCAGAATAAGCACTTCAAAAAAACTTCCACTGTTACTGGAGGGAATGGGGTGAGACTTATGCTTCATACACACTTGAGATAAAAGTCTTTGGAAAAGGCAAGATCACAGACCAATCTTACCCCCTTCCATGTAGTATGAGAGCCATACTCTACACAGTCTATTCTATGGAGCTAAGCTCCCCATCAGACAGAAATCTTTGCAAGATGCTGCACACAAAGATGCTGTACATATTCAAAAGATCATTATCTGCAAAAGATCTGTTCCTGCAAAAAATCCATTCCTGCAAAATGCATTCATAGTCTATGAGATCTGCAGATCCTCATACACACCTGGTTTAACAGACTTCATCTGCATATCTGGCAATCATCTGCAGATCTGAAAAGCCATCCTGGTGGATCTGATCTGCAGATGATCTGCAGATGATTGTCTGTTAAACCAGGTGTGTAGGAGGATCTGCAGATCTCATAGACTATGAATGCATTTTGCAGGAACGGATCTTTTGCAGGAACTGATCTTTTGCAGATACTGATCTTTTGAATGTGTACGGGCATCTTTGTGTGCAGCATCCTGCAAAGATTTTATCTGATGGGGAGTGCAGCTCCATAGAATAGACTGTGTAGAGTATGGCTCTCATACTACATGGAAGGGGGTAAAATTGGTCTGTGATCTTGCATTTTCCAAAGACTTTTATCTCAAGTGTGTATGAAGCATTAGGGGTGGAGATAACTTTTTCTGCTTTACCTGCTCAGCAATTACTTAATTACAAGACAGTCTGATGTTAAAAAAAAAACTTAACCAGGCACGTCACCTCTAGTTAGGACATTTAAATAAGTTATTAAGGAAAGAGAGGTGCTAAAGGGGGTGTGGCCAGGAAAAAAAGCAAAAAAAATTAACCCTTCGCACACTCGCATGCAAATGCTCAAACAAATGCATTCACAGATTGACTCATCCAGGCACCACTGTTATCCCTACAGCTAAGTTCAAAGCTGGGGTCTTAGTTTACAAAGGAATGCATTATCTTGCTTAGTCACCTACACTGCGCAGAAGTACCCAGGTAATAGTAGGTGTCCTAACTCTAAAAAAAGTAAAGGGCAGAAATGACATCAGGATTTAGCCTAAACTGTGGGCAAAAGACATGGTCCCCACTGGGAACAGAATTCTCTTCATTTACTATTTAAAATTCAGTGAAATCAAAACGTGGATAGTACAATACATGTGTTATGTAAGTAGATCAAGTATCTATCTACTTATATATGTGTTTTTCCCCCCCTGGCATAGTATGGCTGATCCTCCTGCTTTAACAGCCACTTTATAGGTCATATATGATTTTTTTTATTCATATAGCAGTCAGTAAAGTCACAAAATGAAAAGCACTGACAGCTGCAGGGCCGGCGCTACCATTAAGGCAAAGGAGGCAGCTGCCCCAGGGCCCCAGAGCTTGTAGGGGCCCCCAGTGGCTACAAGAGGAAAAAAAAAATTTCAAATCGGCCTTATAGTTTTTGAGAAAATCGATTTTAAAGTTTCAAAGGAGAAAAAACATTTAAAAACCTGCCGACTTTAATGGTTAATAGCAAATCCACCTTAAATGCTAAAAACCCTAAATTTGCAGGATATGTTAAGGAGATCATTAGGAATAAGAGGAAAGAACAATTTTTCAAAAAGACCTTATAGTTTTTGAGAAAATCAATTTTAAAGTTTACAAGGAAAAAAGTATAGTTTTAAATGCGGTAAATGTAACTTTTAGTAGCAAACCTAACGGTAGTGTAATTTTACATGCATCAAACGAAAGCGCAATAAATTTCCTGACAGGGTTTCCAGGGGGTCTATACGCAGCCGCAGCGCTTTGGCCAGGGATCGCTATACAGCCGCAATATGGCTGTATGAAGATCCCTGGAATTTTTTCCTATTTTCCCAATTTTTTTTATGTTTAGTGTGTGGGAATTTTTTTTTTTTTTTAAATTATGTGGGGTCCCCCCTCCTGAAACTTTTTAACCCCTTGTCCCCCATGCAGGCTGGGATAGCCAGAATGTGGAGCTCTGACCGATTGGGACTTCACACCCTGACTATACCAGCTGCAAAAAAGGTCCAGTAATGCCGATTTTTGTTCCGGGGTATATGTTGGGGGGGGGGGGGCAGGTTTATTTTGCCCTGGGGCCCCATTGTTGCTTAAACCGGCCCTGGACAGCTGAAGTGAATAGATTATCTCATTACAATGGTAGCTGCTCAAGAGTTGGATATATAAGGCAGCAAGCAACCTGTTCTCGAGAGGGCATCTTGTGATGTCAAGACAGCTGGGTCAAAGCACCTCAAAAACCCAGAAGCCCTGTGGGGTGTTCCCTGGACACAATGGTTAGAGCTTGGTAGCAATGATCCAAGGAGTGACAGTTGGTAAAGGCAGCACAATGGCAATATAACCTCACAGTGCTAGAGATAGGACTTCCTTTGCTGGCCTGGAGACGGTGTGACATTTGTGTGTTCTCCCTGTGTTTGTGTGAGTGTTATTATCCAGTACTTAAAAAGGGCCAACATCTTCCGCAGCGCTGTACCGAGTACATTGTTATATTGTCTTGTATCTTAACTCCCTCAGAGGAGCTCACAATCTAATCCCTACTATAGTCATGTGTCCATCATAGTCTAGGACCAATTTTATGAGGAAGTCAATTAACTTATCTGTATGTTTTTGGGATGTGGGAGGAAACCGGTGCCCAGAGGAAACCCACGCAGGCACGAGGAGAACATTTACACATATAAATTCTATGCAGATAGTGCCCTGGCTGGGATACGAACCGGGGGCCGAGAACTGCAAGGCGAAAGTGCTAACCACTACGCAACCATGCTGCCCGGAATCCATAGCAGCTCTGTGAGAGCATTGATGTCATGTGCAGAGGCAAGAGGCAACAGCGCACACAGCCTTTTAAAGTGTAACTGTTGGGCATAAAATCAATTCTATATTTTTAGCTGGTAAACAAGTGATAAGGATGCTAACCAGGCAATCCAAAAGTTTAAAGTCACTTATTTTTCTTCTTCATAAAACATCATTACCCAGTTTCCTTGGCTCCTATTTGGTACATCTGCCACACAAAGGAAGTTGCAGGGCATGCTGGGTTTTCTTTTTTTCTTCTTTACTTTCCCCTCAGCCTTAACTAATGCAGCCTGATTTGCTGAAGCCTCTTGCCCTCCTACACCTATTTTCCGCTCTGATTGGCCAAAATTTCTCAATGCACTTTCTACTGCAGAGCTGGGTGGGAGTGTCTGAAGATTGGGAGGGGGTCAGGCAATGATACACAGACAGAGTAAGGGGGGAAATTATTTCAGGATTGGGTTCACGAAAGACACAGACAAAATGGAAACCCTAAGAAGGAGTTTCTCTTTTTTTACTATAGAAAAATAACTAAAATCAAAATGTGGACAGTGCATTACATATGTTATGGAAGTAGAGCAAGTATTTATCTACTTATATAAGTGTTTTTTTCTGAGTTAGCATGGCTGACAGCTCCACTTTAAAGACTCAAAATAACAGGTCTGGCTCTAGAAAAGTATAGGCAGATCCGGAGGTGGAGCCAATGTCTAGTGTGTGCCCAAAATTAATTTCTGAGTTCATGCTTATAATATTTGGGGAGCTTGATATAGACATGCAAATAGACTATAGTTCTACTATTCACTTAGAAACTAATCATGACTACCCTGCCATGCTGCAATCCAGAGAAACCATTATTTTACATTTCGATTTACCTATCAGAATTGTTTGCAATCAGGATGTGAAGTAGAATTCACCTGCACATTCCAAAATCTTACCTTTTTTAAATTAGGACAGATAAGGATTTTCTGATTCCCTCTCTAGCTGAAGTGGGTATGGCAGGGCCACTTAAGCTTGTGTGAGGCCCAGTACACACCAAAAACCGCTAGCAGATCCGCAAAACACTAGCGGTTTTTAACCTGCTGGGCGGTCTGGACGAGCTCAGCTCGTCCAGTACCGCCGGAGCCTGCCGCTCAGGCCCTGCTGGGCCGATTTGGCTGAAATAAAAAGCAGTACACGCAGCCGGCACTTTGCCAGCCACGTGTGCTGCCTGATCGCCGCCGCTCTGCGGCGATCCGCCGCGAGCAGCGGCGAAAGAGGGTCCCCCCAGCCGCCTGAGCCCAGCGTAGCCGGAACAAAAAGTTCCGGCCAGCGCTAAGGGCTGGATCGGAGGCGGCTGACGTCAGGACGTCGGCTGACGTCGATGACGTCACTCCGCTCGTCGCTATGGCGACGATGTAAGCAAAACAAGGAAGGTCGCTCATTGCGGCCTTCCTTGTTTATTCTGGGCGCCGGAGGCGATCGGAAGAACGCCTCCGGAGCGCCCTCTAGTGGGCTTTCATGCAGCCAACTTTCAGTTGGCTGCATGAAATAGTTTTTTTTTTATTAAAAAAAAACCCTCCCGCAGCCTGCCTGGCGATCTTAATAGAACGCCAGGCAGGTTAAAGCACATTTTCAGAGCGATTCTAGGCATGTCTAGAGAGGTTTTCTAAACATGCCTAGCATTTTTTGGAGCGTTTTTGTGTAGCAGATTACATATCATGTTGCAGTAAAGCTGTTACTGAACAGCTTCTGTAACAAAAACGCCTGGAAAACCGTTCTGATCTAGCATTTTACAGAGCGGTTTTACACTTTCCTATACTTTACATTGAGGCAGAAAAGCCTCAGAAATCTAAAAAATGCTGCAGCCCCCGAGTTTGCGTTTGTGGAAAAAACGAACTGCTCTGGTGTGCACCAGCCCATTGAAATACATTACCCAAGCGGTTTTCATACAGTTAGCGTTTTTAAAAAAGCTCCAGAACGGCTCTGGTGTGCCCCAGCCCTTAACCTATTTTGGTTCCTGGACGTAGAAACTACGTCCAGGAACCATGCGCGCTACCGCGCGCTCCCGCGGCCGATCGCGCGCGTGCACGCGCACTCCCTGCCGCGGATTCGGTAGCCAAGGAATCAATGTATCGGGCTATGGTGCCCGATCACTGATTCCTCTACCCCGCTGAAAAAGCGACAGCTTCTCTCGGAAGCTGTGCTTTTTCTGGCCGTTCCCTCCCCGATGCGTCACTCTAAGCATGTGTTACGCTTAGAGTGACGTCATGTAAACAAACTCATGGCCGCCATCTTGTGGCCAAAAAGTAAAACTACAACTAAAATTTAAAAAAATTAAAAATAACACACAATTACATTATAAAACTATACTTTACATCCCACCCTCCCAAAAATACCCAAATAAAATGTTTAATATAAAAAAAAAAAACATTACAATAAAAAAAAATGTAAATATTTACCTAAGGGTCTAAACTTTTTAAATATCAATGTAAAGATGAAATATTTCTATATTTTTTTTATTTTAAACTTGTAAATAGTGATAGATGCAAAATAGAAAAAATGCACCTTTATTTCCAAATAAAATATTGTCGCCATACATTGTGATAGGGACATAATTTTAAAGGTGTAATAACCAGGACATATGGGCAAATACAATACGTGAGTTTTAATTATGGAGGCATGTATTATTTTAAAACTATAAAGGCTGAAAACTGAGAAATAATGATTTTTTCCGTTATTTTTTTATTCTTCCTGTTAAAATGCATTTACAGTAAAGTGGCTCTTAGCAAAATGTACCCCCCAAAGAAAGCCTAATTGGTGGCGGAAAAAACAAGATATAGATCAGTTCATTGTGATAAGTAGTGATAAAGTTATAGGCTAATGAATGGGAGGTGAACATTTCTCAAGTGAAAACGACGGAACCTGAATGGGTTAATGTGTATTCAGTGTGTGTCTGGTGTCTACAGCAAGAAGACTTATCATTCACCTTGAGTCTCCTTCATCTCTGGTATTTATGACATAAAGGATACCCGAGGTGATGTGACATGAGATATACATGTATATATATATAGTACTAGGTATACAAAAAACTAGACTGTGTTCCTTTTTTTTTCTACCAGAAAGAGTTTACATTTAGGTATGCAAGTGACAGTTTCAAGTCGTATGTGAGGCTCGGTTACCACTTGCGGCAGTGGGAACGGACAGTGGACCAGATTTATCAAGAATGTCTAAGACAAAATATTAGTAGTTTTTTAGAAATCCGTGCAGAAATGTCTCAGGCATCTTAATCATTAGATAGCGCAGATTCCTTCTAAAACTGTTGTAGAATCGGTGGAGTTAGAAAGGTCTCTCAGGCAGTGTGTGAGGGGGATTCCTGTTGCTGAGATAACCAACACACCTGCTGTATTGATAGCAGCAGGCTCTGAGGAGGAATTCAGCAGGTGGGAGGAGCACCACACAAATCACGTATAGCCTGCACTCTGCAATCATGCCTAGCCTGCAGTTCTACATCTGTAGAACTGCTATCAAGCACTTCTTAATCTGCGCTAGTTTAGGGATGGATTTGCACTTCTCTTAACTGTAGTGCAGCTCTAGAAATTCATGCTAAATTGCCACCATTACCTAGGATTTAAGAAGGTTCTTATCATGCAGAACTGTTCTCCCTGTTGGTTAGAACAGATTAAGAAGAAAAAACTGTCGGTAATGCGTTATAAATCTCCCCCAGTGTAGTTTACGCTCCAATGGTACGCTGTGGTCTGGCTGGAGCCCAGGAGCTGATGCTTTACCAATATATGCTATATGGGGAACACATATTCTCTTCTGGGATTATCGCGGACGGCACAGAAGTGAGGCCCACTAACTGCAACAGATCCAATGGACCCTTTGCAGGTTGACAAGTGTCAATGGCTCCCATTTATAAAATAAGAGCCATTCATTGTCAGTTTTGCAATAAGCGGATAAAAACATCTGTCCTTAGCTCAAGTTGGAACATAGCAGTCGGACTATAGCTAACCCTCACTGATGAGGAATTACAGCCATAAAACTCTTGGTGGTTAGAGAACAGCTTCAGAGTGCAGGACATAGATAAAAAAGGTCAATAGTTCATCTATTTTAGCTTCTAGGACACTGAAACACTGTGTCAGCATATGAGACAATACAACATTAAACATTCTTTTCTTAGTTTATACAGGTAGTCCCCGACTTACAAACGCCCTGCCGATACGAACGGTATGTATTCTGTGTTTGGATGTTTTTCAAACTGGACTTTGAATTTTTTTAAAATCGATTTTCTCAAAAACTACAAGAAAACATGACTTTTAAACTTGAATAAGCAGGCACAGAGGGCAGAGGTGACACAGAGGGGGACACTGGAGGCACAGGGGGGCACAGAGGAGCTACAGGGGACAGAAATGGCACATTGTTCCGACTTATGAACAGATTCAGGTTACGAACAAACCTGCAGTCCCTATCTCCTTCGTTAACAGGGGACTACCTGTAGTCAGTCAGTAAATAAAACTGCTGTATTCTAAAAATAAAATAAATGTAAACATTTTTTTAGGAGATAATCTCATCAGTTTAATTACGCTTCGGCTTTCCTTTAATGGCATTAGCCTGTTTTGTTGAAATAAACACTGAATGTGCAGGAAGGACAGTCTACTTCCTGAATGTAAAGGGAACCTCTGGACTCTAACCTGGTGTGGCTACGTTAAGGGGAACTCTGTCAGTTCATATCATTCATAATGTCGAGCACCTGTCTTGTTCCTTCTCATTTCCTAGAAAGCACACATTGCGAGGCCAGATCTTGCTGATGCTGTGTATGTGCTAAAATGGTCATTATTTCTTATTGGTCATTCATACACATGGACAGCATTAGCACGTCCTGTACATCTAAAAATATGGGAGCAGGAAGCATGTGAAAACTACCGCCTTTTTATAGTTACTACAGTAACTCTATGAATATGAAATCACCCAGAGAAGGCACACTACATTTATATTTATGAAAAGAGGATGTATTTTGAATGAGTCGTGAGTTGCCCCTAGCTATAACATCTCCATACTGCCTGGAAGCTTTGTTGTGGGTGGGACACTAGCAGCAGCCTTCATCCCCAAAGTTCAACTGCAAATCTATAATTTAATTACTACTATAATCTGCACTACAATAGTGTAATACTGTTTAAATGATGAATAAATTAGCAGAATTTATTGCAGTACAAAATGTTAAAAGTATAAAACAGTGGTTGTCCTCAGACACTGGTGTCCTCCATGTTCATGAGTTGGTGTAATCCGTGGGGCTTACAGTGGGATAACCTCTGGCCAGCTCTGTTAGCCATGGTCTGACAACGCGTTTCGGTGGTGTGCTTCTTCATGAGGCCATGTGACCAGGCTACAGAGTGTATGGCAACATGTCAACTGAGCCGGCCTATGAATATTCATGGTTGGGGATGTTTACTTCTGCTGAGACTAATCATGACGTGCAGGGTTATTTGCATATTAAAGTAGAGATATTAAAGATTGTTCTTACGGTTACTGTTTTATACGGTTACTGTTTTATACGGTTACTGTTTAAAACAAGGACTGGACATCACCTCTTGTTCCTTAAAGAAAACCAAAACTGAGAGGGATATGGACGTTTCCTTTTAAACAATACCAGTTGCCTGGCTGTCCTGCTGATCTCTTTGGCTGCAGCAGTGGCTGAATCACACCAGAAACAAGCATGCAGCTAATCCAGTCTGACTTCAGTCAGAGCACCTGATCTGCACGCTTGTTCAGGGGCTGTGGCTGAAAGTATTAGACACACAGGATCAGCAGGAGAGTCAGGCAACTGGTATTATTTTAAAAGGAAAAAACATATCCTTCTCAGTTTAGGTCTTCTTTAACTAGGATCTAATACGAAGTGAAGATCGTTGAAGAAACATATGTGATGCACTATCTGAGGGCATAATCTTGCGGGGGTGCTGCAAGGCACGGATAGGTGGTGACCTATATGTCTCCCACCCTACTGGCTATTTGGAAATATTTTCCGCTGCATCTGACACTGCCTGTGTCTCAGTAAATAGCTATTATCCTAATGGATACTGGAATAAAAAACAAAAAAATAAGTGTATAAACTTTGGAATCTTCAAAATACGTTTAAAAAATAGCAACAACCTCCACATATAGAGTTGTGGGTTATATAGCCAAATTATAATTTTGGCCCTTCACATAATTGGGGTGTCTTCCAAGCTGGATGGACTCAGGCCAAAAGAGATGGATAGTCGGGGGGACTTTGGAAAAAGAAAACAGATATTGCTTTCCTGCAAGAGACCCACTTAAAAAAAAAAGTAAGGGGGGCGTGGCCAGCGGCTGAGGAAGATGGACGCGTTCTGATCCAGCTCCGCAACCTCCAGCCGCATTAGCCGTCAGCACGCCCACTGCAGAAGCCATTCAGCTCCCAAAGACACCCGGCAGTAGTCCCCGACAGCCCAGGGACACAGGCGGACCTTTTACGCCGGCTCATCCAGCGCACAGAGACTCCAGAGACTCCAGCCCGATCAGCCCTGCCGCTGTCAACAAGGCCTAAGATGGCGTCTGGGCAGAGTCAGCGCGGAAGTTCCCTGGCTCAGAGATCAGAGGACAGCTCCATCTCTACTGGCACACCAGCGACCAGGAGCAGGCAGCAATCCACGCAGCCTCCAAAAGGTACAAAAAAGACCAACACTGGCGACCAGGTGCTGCTAGAGCAATTTGAGGCCATACTGCAACGCAGGCTTGAAGAAGCCTCCACTCACATTACAACCCAGCTCAAAAAAGAGATTAGAGATCTCGGAGCCCGCATAAATAACCTAGAGAGCCGCATGGATAAAACCACTGTAGTCCTAGAAGCACACGAAAAAGACATTGGAACTGTTCAAACTGATGTAATTTCTTCCCAGCTTAAAATGGAAGACTTTGAAAATAGAGCCAGGAGGGGGAACCTGAGAATCCGGGGAGTCCCTGAGACAGTCACAGATCTGAACTCAACCATTACTGCTCTATTCCAGGAGCTCTCCCCATCTCTCCCCATAGACCGGCTGGAATTTGACCGAATACATAGGGCTCTCACCCCGATTAAACCAAATGGCCCCCCTCGGGACATTATAGTAAAACCCACCTTCTACAACACGAAAGAAGCCCTGCTACGCGCGGCCAGGGAGAAAGGTGAATTATCATTTCAAGATTACGACTATCAGCTTTTTACAGATCTGGCACCCGCTACTGTTCAGAGGCGCCGGGCCATGAAACCCTTTCTCCAAATCCTGAATGCTAAAGGCATAAAGTACAAATGGGTTTTTCCCTTCAAACTGATTTTTACCCACAACAGCAAACAAGTAATTGTGTCTACACCAGAAGAAGCACAACAAAAATTTGAATTACTTAAGCTCTGCCTCCCAGTGGGCTCTCCCGCCAGAAGTCAACAATCCGCAAGCTCTGTGCCATTGTGGGAGACAGTAAAGCCCCGGCGTACTGAAGCGAGACGCAACGGAAAATCTCAGTCATCTAGATCTTCAGACCCTGGCTGAACTCTTACTCTTTTGTCTTCTCCGGTAAAATTTCACCTCCATGCTTAAGAATGGAGCGACAGTGTTTCAGTTACTTGATTATATTAACGTCTTGGCTCTTCTACTTGCGATAAGCATTTAACAGTTTGTTATCTGACCAAGGCGAACTGTGTTATATTTAGGTTTTAACATCCCTAGGTTTGATCTATTACTACCAATGCAAAACTGTTCGGGTTCACTGTTATTATGTTTATGTTCCCTACCCCCTTCTGCGGTGGGCAATAGTAGTTTATAGTCTAGTATTTTCAACAAACTATGCGGTTGGAGGGGACCATTGTTCCCCCCGCCATATCGATGGTGTTGTTCCCAGATTTTACTGGGAACGCCATTGGCTCCTCCCGTGCTCTCGGAATACGGGAACGGCCAAATTCAATGCATGTATTGCTTCCCTCTGTTTGGCCTCCTTCCAGAGGGACGCGCCTTATTGTCTTTACTTCTGTCTATGTCCTTCTTTTCTCCCTGCTCTTCCTATGTTTCTTTTTCTTCTTTCTCATCTTCCTATGCTTATTCCCCGGAATCCCAGACCTCATTCTAGGGCCTGAAGCTGAAGTCCACCACGATTGTCTCAATGGCTGCTATTTCTACACATGATGGTTTAACCATCATTTCGCACAATGTTCAGGGTTTCAATGTGGCACAGAAAAGAACAAAAGCATTTCGCTACTACAAATCATGTAGGGCTGACATAGTCTGTCTCCAAGAGACAAGATTTTCGGCCTCCTCTCACCCCTCCTATTAAATCACCATTACCCAATGGCTTTTCATTCTGCGGCTCGAGAGAAAGTGAGGGGGGTCACGATAGCCTTTCGTAGAGGCCTACCTTTTAAATGTCTGACCCAAATTTTGGATCCAACAGGTAGATATGTGCTGCTAGTAGGACTTTTACATGATGTAAAGGTAACATTGGTCTCTTACTACGCACCAAACACTTTCCAAGAAAGATTTTTATCACACTTGCTGCAAGTAATCAATAGCCACCAAGAGGGCATGTTGATATTATGTGGTGATACTAACTCAGTGCTTAATGAAAGCCTAGACAGATCCCGCCCTTTGGCCCAATCCTCCCAGTCTCAACCCCCAGGTATCCCACGTCCTAATGCAGTTCAGGCTCTTTTCCGAGCCCAAAACCTTATTGATGTGTGGCGTGAACTAAACCCAACTACACGGGACTTCACGTTCTATTCCAATCCCCATGGCAGTTTTTGCCGTATTGACCACCTATTTCTTCACCAACACTCGATCCCAGTTGTCTCAAAGGCTAAGATACTGGCGGTTCCCTGGTCAGACCACAGTCCCCTTTCAGTACATCTAACTTCTTTAACCCCTAGGAAAAATAGCTTTAAATGGCGCATGAATGACTCCCTTCTGTCAGATCAAACTGCCTTAGGAAAAATTCATGAATATATATCGGAATACATCGATCTAAACGGCGAGTCTGTTACATCTCCAATAACCCTGTGGGAAGCATTGAAAGTTACTATCAGAGGACGTATAATAGGCCTGGCCTCATTTAAGAAAAAGCAAAAGCAAAAAGATGTAGCAGACTTAACCATTAAACTAGACCTGACAGAAGCTGAATGGAAGGCTAACCCCTCTGCAGCCCTTAAACGGGCCAGAGACACAATCCGCACCCAGCTTGACCTAAAACTCTCAGATCAAGCCGAAAAACAATTGCGCTGGCAGAGAAATAAATATTATAGATGGAATAACAAGCCGCATACGCTATTGGCAAATAAACTTAAACACAGGATATACAAACCCCCTACACTGTCAGTTAAACTTCCCCAGGGTAGGGTCTCCTCAGACCCTGGCAAGATTGTATCTAGCCTTCATGACTTCCTGGTCAAACTATACAGCCAACCCCAAACGAGCAATATTTCAGAAATAGAAGATTTCCTGAATTCTATCTCCCTCCCACAAACCTCCCCAGAAATGGTTTCCGCTCTGAACAGAGATATTACTTTAGAGGAAGTGCTCCTCGTAATCAAAACTTTAAAAACTTCTAAAACCCCTGGGCCCGACGGGTTCACAGGCCTTTTCTATAAAAAATATGCAACTGTCTTGTCCCCCCTTTTGGTGTCTCTTTTTAACGCCTACAGAAGGGGCAACACACCTCATATTAGCTCTCTTCAAGCAGACATTGCCATGCTCCCCAAGTTAGATCTTGAACCGTTAGACCCATGTCAATTCCGTCCAATTTCTCTATTAAACATAGACAATAAACTCCTGACTAAAATATTAACCACAAGACTTAATGGCTTTCTGGCTGATATAATACATAAAGAACAAGTGGGCTTTGTCCCAGGTCGACAAGCCTCAGATGCGACCTTAAGAGCAATTCAAATTATAGAACTGTTAAATAAAAGGAAAATTCCGGGCCTATGCCTGTCATTAGACATATACAAGGCCTTTGACACGGTATCCTGGGACTACTTATTTCAGGTCTTAGCCAGATGGGGGCTAGGAGAGTCTTTCATAACTTGGATCAAGGTACTTTATTCCAAACCAACAGCCAGTGTCCATTACGCAGGCTACTCATCCCCTTTATTTCAAATCAATAGGGGCACTCGTCAGGGACGCCCCCTTTCCCCAATATTATTTATTTTGGCCATGGAACCGCTAGCATCAGCCATCAGACAGGAAAATAGAATATGTGGAGTAGAGCTGGCCGGAATACAGCATAAATTAAATCTATTCGCAGATGACCTATTAATGTTTCTTACTCAACCAGAATCCTCCATCCCACAGTTATTTGCCTTGTTGTCTAAATTTTCTCGAATATCTGGTCTTCAAATCAATACAAACAAATCAAAAGCCCTTAATATTAACCTACCTCGACAGACCTGTCAGGCTATTCAGGCTCAATACCCTTTCTCCTGGTCTGAGACCTCCCTAGAGTATCTGGGTATTAATTTAACCCCTTCTTACCAAACCCTCTTCCGATATAACTATTATGCACTAAACAAATTAATCACCCAAACTCTATCCCAATGGTCAACATACAATCTATCGTGGCTAGGCCGTATAAATTCGATCAAAATGACACTCTTACCTAAAGTACTCTATCAATTTAGAATGTTACCAGTCTATATCCCCCCTCACTTTCTCAGGATGCTGCAGAATAAATTTTTAAAATTTATATGGAAAGACACACGCCCCCGGGTTCCAAGAGTAACAATGTATGCTCATAAACGAAACGGGGGCCTGGGAGTCCCAAATTTAACAAATTATTATCAAGCGGCCCAATTAGTCCACCTTATAGATTTATACAAGGGCCCAAGGATGCCCCTCTGGTCTTTGTTTGATATTCCGGAAGCTTCCCCTCAATCGGTTCAGACTCCCATTTAGATTCCAAAAGCCCTTCGCCCATTGAGGTTGAGTGTAGTCATGCAACATTATTTGCGTATATGGGATTCTATTCGTTATTCCAAAAACTTACTATCTCCTACATTGCCTTTGCTATCCTTTATCAACAACCCAATGTTTAAACCTGGCTACGATAATCCACATAGCTTCAAATGGTGGAGAGAGAAAGGTATTGAACAGATTAAGTTCCTGTTGGGAAGCTCAGGCATCCTACCCTGGAACGACCTAAATGATAAATTCCAAATTCCACAAGCCGAGAAATTTCGCTACTTTCAACTTAGGCACTGGCTGCGGTCCCTCTTTCCAGCGCAAGTCCAATTTCCAATAACTTTGACACGATTTGAACATTTCTGTTCCACTGAACCTTTCGCCAAGGGTATAATTTCGACTTTATATACGCATTTAAATGAGCCACCTTCCTCTTTCCACCATGGGTATAGGTCTAGATGGGAGTCTGACCTGAAAAGTAGCAAAACTCAGGAGGAATGGGAGGAAACCTGGGGAGTCATACCTAAACTTTCCCTTAACCTGGCAGTGACTGAGTCGGCCTACAAAGTACTAATGAGGTGGTACTGGGTTCCAGCCAGACTATCTCACCTTTCAGAAACAAATACAGGCCATTGCTTTCGTGGCTGTAATACTAAGGGTGATATGCTCCATACTTTTTGGACATGCGCTATGCTGTCCAGATTCTGGGGCAGAATATATAGGATGATTCAGACGCTGACAGGCAAGAGGGTAATGAAGGACCCCTGGTCAGCCTTACTACATTTTAAAATTGACTCTCTCACGAAATACCAAAACTCCCTTATCCATTACATCTTTGTGGCAGCGAATCAAACAATAGCTAAAGCCTGGAGAACGCAATTTGTCTCCTTCGAGGAGGTAAAACGGAGGGTCTCGACCTTCATGATACAAGAGCAAATGGCAAGTGTACTGGAAGACAGAAACATTAAGTTCCACAAAATTTGGGACCCCTGGATTTCATTTATAGGCCCAGTTTGAAAACATGGCTCTAGACACCTGTACATCTTTAGTTCTCGTGAAGGTATCCCGGGGATACTCACCTTGCTACTCTTTCCCTGTCCCTTTTTCTTCTTTTCTCTTCTTTCTATTTCTCTATCTCTCCCCTTTTTCTTTACACTTCTCCTTATGAAGTGCTCATCTAGTAACAACTCCTAGCGAGATGTTAGACTGCTATTTCTTGGACTTCCTTCAAAGGCTTCGGTCTTTAAAGAGACTCCGTAACAAAAATTGCATCCTGTTTTTTATCATCCTACAAGTTCCAAAAGCTATTCTAATGTGTTCTGGCTTACTGCAGCACGTTCTACTATCACCATCTCTGTAATAAATCAACTTATCTCTCTCTTGTCAGACTTGTCAGGCCTGTGTCTGGAAGGCTGCCAAGTTCTTCAGTGTTGTGGTTCTGCTATGAACTCCCCCATCCAGGCCCCTCTTTGCACACTGCCTGTGTGATATTTAGATTAGTGCAGCTTCTCTCTGTTCTATTTTCTTTTACAAGCTGGATAAATCCTCCTCTGAGCTGGCTGAGCTTTCACATACTGAGGAATTACATACAGGCACAGCTGTCTGCACTCTGCAGGAAGAAATAGCCTGACACTTCAGTGGAAGATAGCTGCAGGGGGAAAGAAACACACAAATGATCTCTTGAGATTCAAAAGGAAGGTTGTATACAGCCTGCTTGTGTATGAATGTATTTTCTATGTGTGGACATACTGTACATCAACCTACTTCCTGTTTTGGTGGCCATTTTGTTTGTTTATAAACAAACTTTTTAAAACAGTTTTTAACCACTTTTAATGCGGCGAGGAGCGGCGAAATTGTGACAGAGGGTAATAGGAGATGTCCCCTAACGCACTGGTATGTTTACTTTTGTGCGATTTTAACAATACAGATTCTCTTTAAGACTAAGAGGGGACATAGAATGACCACTTTGAGACGGAGCTTGTTAGGCGCTATTACTTCATCTTGGTGTGAATTGCCTCTGGCATAGTATCACCAGGCTCTGAAAATCTCTGTGGAAATGTTTATTCTCCCCTCCATTGTTACTCATGCACATTGTGTGTGTACAGTCCTTTAACCACTTGAGGACCTAGGGCTTTCTACCCCTTAAGGACCGGCCACTTTTTTTCCATTCAGACCACTGCAGCTTTCACGGTTTATTGCTCGCTCATACAACCTACCACGTAAATGAATTTTGGCTCCTTTTCTTGTCACTAATAAAGCTTTCTTTTGATGCTATTTGATTGCTCCTGCGATTTTTACTTTTTATTATATTCATCAAAAAAGACATGAATTTTGGCAAAAAAATGATTTTTTTAACTTTCTGTGCTGACATTTTTCAAATAAAGTAAAATTTCTGTATACATGCAGCGCGAAAAATGTGGACAAACATGTTTTTGATAAAAAAAAAACCCATTCAGTGTATATTTATTGGTTTGGGTAAAAGTTATAGCGATTACAAACTATGGTGCAAAAAGTGAATTTTCCCATTTTCAAGCATCTCTGACTTTTCTGACCCCCTGTCATGTTTCATGAGGGGCTAGAATTCCAGGATAGTATAAATACCCCCCAAATGACCCCATTTTGGAAAGAAGACATCCCAAAGTATTCACTGAGAGGCATAGTGAGTTCATAGAAGATATTATTTTTTGTCACAAGTAAGCGGAAAATGACACTTTGTGAGAAAAAAAAAAAAAAAAAAAGTTTCCATTTCTTCTAACTTGCGACAAAAAAAAATGAAATCTGCCACGGACTCACCATGCCCCTCTCTGAATACCTTGAAGGGTCTACTTTCCAAAATGGGTCATTTGTGGGGTGTGTTTACTGTCCTGACATTTTGGGGGGTGCTAAATTGTAAGCACCCCTGTAAAGCCTAAAGGTGCTCATTGGACTTTGGACCCCTTAGCGCAGTTAGGCTGCAAAAAAGTGCCACACATGTGGTATTGCCGTACTCAGGAGAAGTAGTATAATGTGTTTTGGGGTGTATTTTTACACATACCCATGCTGGGTGGGAGAAATATCTCTGTAAATGACAATTTGTTAATTTTTTTTACACACAATTGTCCATTTACAGAGATCTTTCTCCCACTCAGCATGGGTATGTGTAAAAATACACCACAAAACACATTATACTACTTCTCCTGAGTACGGCGATACCACATGTGTGGCACTTTTTTGCACCCTAACTGCGCTAAAGGGTCCAAAGTCCAATGAGTACCTTTAGGATTTCACAGGTCATTTTGAGAAATTTCGTTTCAAGACTACTCCTCACGGTTTAGGGCCCCTAAAATGCCAGGGCAGTATAGGAACCCCACAAATGACCCTATTTTAGAAAGAAGACACCCCAAGGTATTCCGTTAGGAGTATGGTGAGTTCATAGAAGATTTTATTTTTTGTGAAAAGTTAGCGGAAAATGACACTTTGTGAAAAAACACAATTAAAATCAATTTCCGCTAACTTGTGACAAAAAATAAAATCTTCTATGAACTCGCCATACTACTAACGGAATACCTTGGGGTGTCTTCTTTCTAAAATGGGGTCATTTGTGGGGTTCCTATACTGCCCTGGCATTTTAGGGGCCCTAAACCGTGAGGAGTAGTCTTGAAACGAAATTTCTCAAAATGACCTGTAAAATCCTAAAGGTACTCATTGGACTTTGGGCCCTTTAGCGCAGTTAGGGTGCAAAAAAGTGCCACACATGTGGTATCGCCATACTCGGGAGAAGTAGTACAATGTGTTTTGGGGTGTATTTTTACACATACCCATGCTGGGTGGGAGAAATACCTCTGTAAATGGACAATTGTGTGTAAAAAAATCAAAAGATTGTCATTTACAGAGGTATTTCTCCCACCCAGCATGGGTATGTGTAAAAATACACCCCAAAACACATTATACTACTTCTCCCGAGTACGGCGATACCACATGTGTGGCACTTTTTTGCACCCTAACTGCACTAAGGGGCCCAAAGTCCAATGAGTACCTTTAGGATTTCACAGGTCATTTTTGTTTCAAGACTACTCCTCGCGGTTTAGGGCCCCTAAAATGCCAGGGCAGTATAGCAACCCCACTAATGACCCCATTTTAGAAAGAAGACACCCCAAGGTATTCCGTTAGGAGTATGGTGAGTTCATAGAAGTTTTTATTTTTTTGTCACAAGTTAGCGGAAATTGATTTTAATAGTTTTTTTTCACAAAGTGTCTTTTTCCGCTAACTTGTGACAAAAAATAAAATCTTCTATGAACTCACCATACTCCGTACGGAATACCTTGGGGTGTCTTCTTTCTAGAATGGGGTCATTTGTGGGGTTCCTATACTGCCCTGGCATTTTAGGGGCCCTAAACCGTGAGGAGTAGTCTTGAAACCAAATGTCGCAAAATGACCTGTGAAATCCTAAAGGTACTCATTGGACTTTGGGCCCCTTAGCGTACTTAGGGTGTAAAAAAGTGCCACACATGTGGTACCGCCGTACTCAGGAGAAGTAGTATAATGCGTTTTGGGGTGTATTTTTACACATACCCATGCTAAGTGGGAGAAATATCTCTGTAAATGACAATTGTTTGATTTTTTTACACACAATTGTCCATTTACATAGAAATTTCTCCCACCCAGCATGGGTATGTGTAAAAATACACCCCAAAACACATTATACTACGTTTCCGGAGTACGGCGGTACCACATGTGTGACACTTTTTTGCAGCCTAGGTGCGCTAAGGGGCCCAACGTCCTATTCACAGGTCATTTTGAGGCATTTGTTTTCTAGACTACTCCTCGCGGTTTAGGGCCCCTAAAATGCCAGGGCAGTATAGGAACCCCACAAGTGACCCCATTTTAAAAAGAAGACACCCCAAGGTATTCTGTTAGGAGTATGGTGAGTTCATAGAAGATTTTATTTTTTGTCAAAAGTTAGCGGAAAGTGACACTTTGTGGAAAAAAACCAATAAAAATCAATTTCCGCTAACTTTTGACAAAAAATAAAATCTTCTATGAACTCGTCATACACCTAACAGAATACCTTGGGGTGTCTTTTTTTCTAAAATGGGGTCACTTGTGGGGTTCCTATACCGCCCTGGCATTTTACGGGCCCAAAACCGTGAGTAGTCTGGAAACCAAATGTCTCAAAATGACTGTTCAGGGGTATAAGCATCTGCAAATTTTGATGACAGGTGGTCTATGAGGGCAGATCAAGAAAGGGAAGTCCGCACAGTTGTCTCCAATATCAAAAGTGTATCAAAATAATAATTTATTCAGGACGTATCCACAACCATCAGAAAGCAATCGACTAACATGTTTCGGACACCAGGTCCTTAATCATAGTTGTTGAACAGCTTAACAAGTGAGGTTTAAAAAGAAAAGAAAGGGGGATGGAGCAGTGGAGGGCAGGACAAGGCCACTCCCACCAATAGGCGGGAGAAGGGGAAAAAAGCCTCCCTCATGCCTCTACACATACCCCATAATAAAAAAGCATATTAAAAACCACACATGATCTAAAAAAGGAGCAAAATACATGTATGAGGAGTGCATTAGCAGATGTAGCTCTTAAGCGAAAACAGTAGAAATTCAAATAAAGAATATATGTACATATGACATGTAACAAACATGACAACATGTAAACAAAAAGATCACTATCAATACAAAATCATATTACATTACACCAATTATCCAGTGACCAAAGCCAAATCCCACCTGGCGTTCATTCCCTTCGGAAATCTAGTCCCAAGACGAAAAATCCAGTATGCCTCCCTCTTTCGTATCATGGCATCTAGGTCTCCTCCCCTCTTGGGCAAAGAAACCTTCTCTATGCCCTGAAAAGAGAAACCCGACATGTCACCACCATGTGTGATACGATAATGTCTAGCGACATTGGAGATATTTTGGGTAGACCAATTGGCACCCAAAAAATGCTCCGAAATTCTAGCCCTGAGTGTCCTAGTGGTGCAACCAACATATTGGAGAGAGCAAATCCGACATGTAACCAAATAAATAACATTCCTGGAGTTGCAGTTAATAAAATGCTTGATGGTGGATCTAAACCCATTGGACAGGGACTCAACGACCTTAGTTCTAGTGTGTAATTCGCAATAGTTGCAGGTCGGGGTTGCACACCTATATGATCCCTTAACCGCTAGCCATGTAGAGGAGTCAGTCGATGAACTAAACAGCGTTGGGGACAGCAAATTGCCAAGGGTAGGGGCACGTCTACTTACAAAGGCAACGCCCTCCTGAATAAAAGGCCGCAATTCGTCATCACCCTCCAATATTGGTAAATATTTGTTAATGATGCGCTTGACATCCTGAAATTCGGAGCTATAGGTGGTGACGAATGCAGGCCTCCCATCAGGATCCCGGCAAGTGGCTTTGGCCCTTATCAATTGGTCTCTAAACATAGAAGCTGCCCGCTGTTTGCCCCTCTCAATGGTCCACCTAGGGTACCCTCTATCCAAAAGGCGCTTTTCCACTAGCTCAAACTCACATTTGGTGGTTGAATCTTCCGAGCAATTCCGGCGTGCCCTGATGAATTCGCCCACCGGAATTGCCCGGATGGTATGTGTGGGATGGCAACTGGTTGCCTGTAGCATGGAGTTACCAGCACAGGACTTCCTGTACGTCTTTGTGTGGACAATGCCCAGAGTCGGGTTACCCACCAGGGTCAGGTCCAAATAGTCAATCGATGTGGGATGCCATTGATGGGTGAACTGTAAGTTACACCGATTGTCATTAAGATGAGCTATAAATGGCTCCACTGAACCCGAGTCACCCCTCCATACCACCAGGATATCATCTATGAATCTCCCGTACCACGCAACCTGCTCAAGATGGCGCCCCCCACCCCCAAAGATGTGGAACTCCTCCCACCAACCCATGTAAAGATTGGCTAATGAGGGCGAGAATTTAGCCCCCATGGAGGCCCCACACCTCTGGAGGTAGAAGGCACCATCGAACATAAAATAATTGCGGGTCAGGAGATATTCAGTGGCAGCACAGATGAAAACACGGAGGTCAGAGGAGTAGCTGGAGTATCTGGCAAGATGGTATTGGAGGGCAGTCAGTGCCAAATGGTGGGGAATGCAAGAATACAAGGCTCTAACATCTATGGTGAGCCAGCTATAGTCAGACACCCAACTGAAACTCTCCATGCTAGCCAGCAGATGTTTAGAATCCTTAAGATATCCCGGTAACCTCCTAACCAGGGGTTGTAGCATGGAGTCCACCCAATCGCTGAGGCGCTCCCCCAGAGAGCCGATGCCCGCAACAATCGGTCTGCCCTCGGGAGGAGCGCCCGCCTTGTGTATTTTAGGGAGGTGGTTTTAGACCACAAACTTGCTGATTATTTGGGGGTAACCCGGCCTGTGGTCCCAGTTTTCCACCACCTCCCTAAAATACACAAGGCGGGCGCTCCGCCACATCTGCTGGCTAGCATGGAGAGTTTCAGTTGGGTGTCTGACTATAGCTGGCTCACCATAGATGTTAGAGCCTTGTATTCTTGCATTCCCCACCATTTGGCACTGACTGCCCTCCAATACCATCTTGCCAGATACTCCAGCTACTCCTCTGACCTCCGTGTTTTCATCTGTGCTGCCACTGAATATCTCCTGACCCGCAATTATTTTATGTTCGATGGTGCCTTCTACCTCCAGAGGTGTGGGGCCTCCATGGGGGCTAAATTCTCGCCCTCATTAGCCAATCTTTACATGGGTTGGTGGGAGGAGTTCCACATCTTTGGGGGTGGGGGGCGCCATCTTGAGCAGGTTGCGTGGTACGGGAGATTCATAGATGATATCCTGGTGGTATGGAGGGGTGACTCGGGTTCAGTGGAGCCATTTATAGCTCATCTTAATGACAATCGGTGTAACTTACAGTTCACCCATCAATGGCATCCCACATCGATTGACTATTTGGACCTGACCCTGGTGGGTAACCCGACTCTGGGCATTGTCCACACAAAGACGTACAGGAAGTCCTGTGCTGGTAACTCCATGCTACAGGCAACCAGTTGCCATCCCACACATACCATCCGGGCAATTCCGGTGGGCGAATTCATCAGGGCACGCCGGAATTGCTCGGAAGATTCAACCACCAAATGTGAGTTTGAGCTAGTGGAAAAGCGCCTTTTGGATAGAGGGTACCCTAGGTGGACCATTGAGAGGGGCAAACAGCGGGCAGCTTCTATGTTTAGAGACCAATTGATAAGGGCCAAAGCCACTTGCCGGGATCCTGATGGGAGGCCTGCATTCGTCACCACCTATAGCTCCGAATTTCAGGATGTCAAGCGCATCATTAACAAATATTTACCAATATTGGAGGGTGATGACGAATTGCGGCCTTTTATTCAGGAGGGCGTTGCCTTTGTAAGTAGACGTGCCCCTACCCTTGGCAATTTGCTGTCCCCAACGCTGTTTAGTTCATCGACTGACTCCTCTACATGGCTAGCGGTTAAGGGATCATATAGGTGTGCAACCCCGACCTGCAACTATTGCGAATTACACACTAGAACTAAGGTCGTTGAGTCCCTGTCCAATGGGTTTAGATCCACCATCAAGCATTTTATTAACTGCAACTCCAGGAATGTTATTTATTTGGTTACATGTCGGATTTGCTCTCTCCAATATGTTGGTTGCACCACTAGGACACTCAGGGCTAGAATTTCGGAGCATTTTTTGGGTGCCAATTGGTCTACCCAAAATATCTCCAATGTCGCTAGACATTATCGTATCACACATGGTGGTGACATGTCGGGTTTCTCTTTTCAGGGCATAGAGAAGGTTTCTTTGCCCAAGAGGGGAGGAGACCTAGATGCCATGATACGAAAGAGGGAGGCATACTGGATTTTTCGTCTTGGGACTAGATTTCCGAAGGGAATGAACGCCAGGTGGGATTTGGCTTTGGTCACTGGATAATTGGTGTAATGTAATATGATTTTGTATTGATAGTGATCTTTTTGTTTACATGTTGTCATGTTTGTTACATGTCATATGTACATATATTCTTTATTTGAATTTCTACTGTTTTCGCTTAAGAGCTACATCTGCTAATGCACTCCTCATACATGTATTTTGCTTGTTTTTTAGATCATGTGTGGTTTTTAATATGCTTTTTTATTATGGGGTATGTGTAGAGGCATGAGGGAGGCTTTTTTCCCCTTCTCCCGCCTATTGGTGGGAGTGGCCTTGTCCTGCCCTCCACTGCTCCATCCCCCTTTCTTTTCTTTTTAAACCTCACTTGTTAAGCTGTTCAACAACTATGATTAAGGACCTGGTGTCCGAAACATGTTAGTCGATTGCTTTCTGATGGTTGTGGATACGTCCTGAATAAATTATTATTTTGATACACTTTTGATATTGGAGACAACTGTGCGGACTTCCCTTTCTTGATCTGTCTACATTGGGCACGGCTGCCTGTGTTCCTGCACTGTCTACCATAGTGCGGTTGAGCGGTATATCCTACTGTTTTTCTGGTCTATGAGGGGGCGAATTTTGTGGAACCGGTCATAAGCAGGGTGGCCTTTTAGATGACAGGTTGTATTGGGCCTGATCTGATGGATAGGAGTGCTAGGGGGGTGACAGGAGGTGATTGATGGGTGTCTCAGGGGGTGGTTAGAGGGGAATTTTTTTTTCCTTTGAAAATTTAAAATCTATTTTCTCAAAAACTATAAGGTCGATTTTTTTCCTCTTGTAGCCACTGGGGGCCCCTACAAGCTCTGGGGCCCTGGGGCAATTGCCCCCTTTGCCTCTATGGTAGCACCGGCCCTGCCTAACAGATTTTCAACGACTGGTTTTCTAATCTGGTTGTCAGTGTTTATGCATAGATGTCAATATTGCGAATAAATATGGGGCAGTAATTACAACATTCTAAGTGAGATTTGCCTTCCTTTGGAATTACAGGGCCTCTGAGCACCTCTCATGGGCATGCCTTTAAGACAGACTACTTCCAACAAAGTCGTGCTATGACCCCTCTGGAGGAGCCTCTTGCAATGGCCATGCGTGTCACTTCCTCTTCCTGCTTCATTCAGTGGTGCATTTCTCTAACAGAGAAGACAGGAGTGACCCGGAAGCTATAACATATCCAAGATGGCAGCTGCAATTTTTAAATTGAAATCGAACGAAAACTATATGGTGTAGAATGACGATCAAATGAAAGAGGAGAGAAAGGTATGCATCTTTAAGTACTTTGCAGTATTGGTCAGAGTCTTGACCACTTGAGGACCACAGTCTTTCTACCCCTTAAGGACCAGAGCCTTTTTTTCCATTCAGACCACTGCAGATTTAACGGTTTATTGCTCGGTCATACAACCTACTATCTAAATGAATTTTACCTCCTTTTCTTGTCACTAATAAAGCTTTCTTTTGGTGCTATTTGATTGCTGCTGCAATTTTAGTTTTTATTACATTGATCAAAAAAGACATCAAAAACAACAACTCAGGAGCACCACAGAAAATAATCAAAAGGAATGGTGTGCCTGGTCCTCACCCCTGTACCAAGGGGTCAAACAATTTAGAACCCCAAAGGACTGGCACCACACAAGGTTTAAATAGCTCAGTGGATGTTTATTGCAGCATCTAGCAATAAAAGGGCAACTTAAAAATGTGGTGTGGATGGGCTCCGCCGTTGCAAAAAATGAAACAATTCACGATCAATGATATGCTTCCTCGGAATCCGTCTGTAACATCTCCGCTATACATCTCTGTATCCCATTCAAAGGATCACTATCCAATAAACATCTCCATCAGCCAACTGACGATTGATCTCATAATCATATTGGCTGCGATTCATGACTACTACGGCACCACCCTTGTCAGCCGGGCAAACTTTAATATTCTGGTTTTCCTGAAGAGATTTCAAGGCTGCACCCTCCAAACATGAAAGATTGTGTGCTACCCTGAAAGAACCACCCCTGAAATCCTGTTCAATCTGTTTTAAATCATCTAATACTCTCTCTACATAAGAATCAATGAGAGCATGACTCGGGGGTTTAAAACTGCTGGTGTTCCGTAGGCCAGAGTCTCTAAGACGTAATGTGTTCACAAGATCTTCATCAGCCTCCTCAAATCAAAATGGGAGGGGAACACTAAAGTAATGTTTCAATTTAAGTGTTCTAAAAAAACGGTGGAGGTCCTGTTCTAATTTGAAAAAATCTGGTAGATTGGTGGGACTAAAAGAAAGTCCATAATTAAGAACCTGTGTTTCAATGGCAGACAGTTCATAATCAGAAATATTTACAAGTGTGTCCTCCACTAGTTGCCCCGCCTAGGTCGAAGGTTCATGGCTTTGATAGGTGGTTTGCCTTTTGCGCCGGCGCCTGTACCGCCAGCCCCCTCTGCGTTGCCTACGTCTTGGGGGCGTGCTGGTGAAGCCTTGCGTGAGGTATTAACATCCTCCGAAGCAGAGGAGCCAGCCCCTGAACCTTCTCCCATGGGTCTCCTCCTTGGAGGTATCCTCCTGGGGCGTCGTGAGGGTGTCTTCTGTGATGCAGTCACCACCTTCTGCCATGGGTAAACGTATCCAGTCACGTGATCTGCCTTGTCACGATTAAATTTGGATCTCTTCACATCCTCCAGGGTCTTGGTATACAGCTCCATCTTTTTCTCTACGCCATCCTTATAGCTTGTCCAATCATCCTCAGAGAGATGCTCTTTAATTTGGCTCATTATCTGGGCAATCTTGTTCTCAAGGATTGGTATCTCCTGCTGGATCCGGACTACTGTGAGTAACATGGCGTCATAGGATGCCTTGTTCCAGATTTTTTCAGGTGCCACAGAACTCAGTATCTTTTGAAAACAATTGGGGGGGCCACATGTGACCTAATACCCCTTGGTATTCTATGAGCACAACAATAGTCAGCTTATGTTATTGCATGTAGATCCAAGCCAATGAGATTCTTCTTGAGGGACTCCAATTCAAACTGCAAAGGTTTAACACCGGGTTTAGAGAGGTAGGGTGTCCCAGACCCCACCGACGCCAGGATAGAGGCAGCCTGCATACCCGAATGGGAAAAGGTGTCCACCACTTGTCCATCTGTATCAGTCATGGTGCTGTACTGTTGTTAGTACGAAATCCAGCAAAAACGACAACTCAGGAGCACCACAGAAAATAATCAAAAGGAATGGTGTTGCCTGGTCCTCACCCCTGTACCAAGGGGTCAAACAATGAAGAACTCCAAAGGACCGACACCACGCAAGGTTTAAATAGCTCAGTGGATGTTTATTGCAGCATCTAGCAATAAAAGGGCAAAGTTGCCCTTTTATTGCTAGATGCTGCAATAAACATCCACTGAGCTATTTAAACCTTGTGTGGTGCCGGTCCTTTGGGGTTCTTCATCAAAAAAGACATGAATTTTGTCAAAAAAAAATGATTTTTTTTAGTTTCTGTGATAAAATTTGTCAAATAAAGTAAAATTTCTGTATACATTTTTGTCCAAATTTATTGTGCTACATGTCTTTGATTAAAAAAAAAAACATTCACTGTATATTTATTGGTTTGGGTAAAAGTTACAGCGTTTATAAACTATGGTGCAAAAAGTGAATTTTCCCATTTTGAAGCATCTCTGACTTTTCTGAGCACCTGTCATGTTTCATGAGGGGCTAAAATTCCAGGATAGTATAAATACCCCCCAAATGACCTAATTTTGGAGAGAAGACATCCCAAAGTATTCACTGAGAGGCATAGTGAGTTCATAGAAGATTTTATTTTTTGTCACAAGTTAGCGTAAAATGACACTGAGACAAAAAAAAAAAGTTTCCATTTCTGCTAACTTGTGACAAAAAAAAATGAAATCTGCCACGGACTCACCATGCCCCTCTCTGAATACCTTGAAGTGTCAATTTTCCAAAATGGGGTCATTTGTGGGGTGTGTTTACTGTCCTGGCATTTTGGGCGGTGCTAAATTGTAAGCACCCCTGTAAAGCCTAAAGGGGCTCATTGGACTTTGGGCCCCTTAGCGCAGTTAGGCTGCAAAAAAGTGCCACACGTGGTATTGCCGTACTCAGGAGAAGTAGTATAATGTGTTTTGGGGTGTATTTTTTACAAATACCCATGCTGGGTGGGACAACACCACAAGGTATTCTGTTAGGAGTATGGTGAGTTCATAGAAGATTTTTTTTTGTCACAAGTTAGCGGAAATTGACACTTTGTGAAAAAAAACAAACAATAAAAATCAATTTCCTCTAACTTGCGACAAAATAAAATCTTCTATGAACTCACCATACCCCTAACGGAATACCTTGGGGTGTCTTCTTTCTAAAATGGGGTCACTTGTGGGGTTCCTATACTGCCCTGGCATTTAAGGGGCCCTAAACCGTGAGGAGTAGTCTTGAAACCAAATTTCTCAAAATGACCTGTAAAATCCTAAAGGTACTCATTGGACTTTGGGCCCCTTAGCGCAGTTAGGGTGCAAAAAAGTGCCACACATGTGGTACCGCCGTACTCAGGAGAAGTAGTATAATGTGTTTTGTGGTGTATTTTTACATATACCCATGCTGGGTGGGAGAAATATCTGTGTAAATTACAATTTTTTGATTTTTTTTTTTACACACAATTGTCTATTTACAGAGATATTTCTCCCACCCAGCATGGGTATGTGTAAAAATACACCCCAAAACACATTATATTACTTCTCCTGAGTACGGCGATACCACATGTGTGGCACTTTTTTGCACCCTAACTGCGCTAAGGGGCCCAACGTCCTATGAGTACCTTTAGGATTTCACAGGTCATTTTGAGGCATTTGGTTTCTAGACTACTCCTCACGGTTTAGGGCCCCTAAAATGACAGGGCAGTATAGGAACCCCACAAGTGACCCCATCTTAGAAAGAAGACACCCCAAGGTATTCTGTTAGTAGTATGGTGAGTTCATAGAAGATTTTATTTTTTGTCACAAGTTAGCGGAAATTGATTTTTTTTTTTCACAAAGTGTCATTTTCCACTAACTTGGAAATCGGCTGTGGGCAGTTGGCAAGTGGTTAAAGGCATGCCCATGAGTAGTGCTCGGAGTCCCTTTAAGGTGATAGAGGTAGTATTGTTCAGATCAGAAAAGATTCTAGCAACCTTTTGGTTATTGATCAGTTAACAGAATAAAAGAGCCAAACTGTCCCGGAAGACCCTATAAAATTCTGCAGTGAAGCTATCCGGGCCGGGGCTCTTCACTGATGTTAGACTCAGAATGGTCTTAAAGGGACACTTAGGTCAAACAAAAAAAATGAGTTTTACTCACCCAGGGCTTCCAATAGCCCCCTGCAGCTGTCCGGTGCCCTCGCCGTCTCCCTCCGATCCTTCTGGCCCCGCCGGCAGCCACTTTCTGTTTCGGTGACAGGAGCTGACAGGCTGGGGACGCGAGTGATTCTTTGCGTTCCTAGACACATTAGCACCCTCTATGCTGCTATGTGGTATATGATATATGCTATAGCAGCATAGATGGCGCTATTGTGGCTAGGAACGCAAAGAATCACTCGCGTCCCCAGCCTGTCAGCTCCTGTCACCGAAACAGGAAGTGCCTGCTGGCGGGGCCAGGAGGATCGGAGGGAGACGGCGAGGGCACCGGACAGCTGCAGGGGGCTATTGGAAGCCCCAGGTGAGTAAAACTCATTTTTTTTTGTCTGACTTAAGTGTCCCTTTAAAGGAAACCTCCATTTGTGTATTGGTGCTTTCTCCAGCCCCATGAGGTGTCCGGGCTCCCCCTTCACCCTCTCCGGCCACTCAGTTCTTTTGTTCACCCCCCGGGTAATTTGTCCAGCCGCGATCTTCTGCACATGCGCATCTCAGCGGTGTTTGCACCCCTTCTGTGTTCCCGCGGCCAGGATCATTCTGCACCTGCACAGAAGTACTGGGCAGGCGCTGAACACTCCCGGTCACAGGACAGCGCACGACTGGCTGTGACTGGCCAGATTATCAGGGGGATGACAAGTGAATGGAGGGGCCGGAGAAGACGCCCCCTCATGGGGCTGGAAGAAGCCCTAGATAAGTATAAATAATATACACCAATTCATGACATCTCCGGTATACTTTAAAGAATTCTGCTTCTGTGATTGCTGACTCCAAGGTATCACTCAACTGTGTATCCAATACCGAGCAATAACTCTCCGCAATAAATCGAAAACTTTGTTTTGACTGTTGATGAGGGGGTTGTATAATTTATGATATAACTCCCTAAACTCATTTTTGATCCCAGAGGGTATCCCCAATGTAATCGGAATGGATTACAGAGGGGATACCATCCTGATTCAAAACTTAGTACTGGGGGGTGGAGGCACCCAAAGATAAGTAATGTGATGAAACAAAAACTAATAATAAGGTGGAGAGAGGTGTCTTTACCACTCCAGATAGAAGAACCCAAACCACAAGGTTAATGTAAAAAAATGTAATTATTTATTCAGCATGATTAAAAGGACAACACGTTTCATGGGTCTCAGCCCGCTTCTTCAGGTCAATACAAGTGCCTTTAAAATATGGTTGTGACCAGGGATGCTCATCACAAATTCGTGATCATGGGTAATCCCTGGTCACGAGTCAATTTTCCAAAATTCAGCCACTCAAATTCGGACCTGTAATCGTTGATCCGAATTCGAGTGCACCCGTGATTGCACTCGAAATTCGGCCGTGATCACAGGTTAACCCGTGATCTCAAATCCGGATGCGGCAGTGATTAAACCGCCAAAATCCGCCGTCGAGCAGTTAATAGCAAAGCCCCTTACATGGTATAAACCCCAAATTTGTCAGATATATTAAGAACAGTGGGAACAAGAGGAAACATTTTTTTGTTCAAAAAGACCTTACACTTTTTGAGAAAATCGATTTTAAAATTTCAAAGGAAAAAAGTATACATTTAAATGCGGTAAATGACAGTTCATTAATGAAACAAAACCCGCCAACTTTAGCAGTTAATAGCAAAGCCCCCTTACAAAGGGGTGCGAAAGTTTGGGCAGACCAAGAACAATCTCGGATAAACAGAAGCGACGAATGGTGCGAACAGTCAGTCAACGCACAGACCAGCACCAAAGACCTACAACATCATCTTGCTGCAGATGGAGTTACTGCACATCGTTCAACCATTCGGCGCACTTTACACAAGGAGATGCTGTATGCAGAGGAAGCCTTTTCTCCACCCACAGCACAAACAGAGCAGCTTCAGGTATGCTAAAGCACATTTGGACAAGTGCTGTGGACTGATGAAACTAAAATTGAGTTATTTGGGCATAACAAGGGGTGTTATGCATGGAGGAAAAACAACACAGCATTTCAAGAAAAACACCTGCTACCTACAGTAAAATATGGTGGTGGTTCCATCATGCTGTGGGGCTGCGTGGCCAGTGCAGGGACTGGGAATCTTGTCAAAGTTGGGGGACGCATCGATTCCACTCAGTATCAGCACATTCTGGAGACAATGTCCAGGAATCAGTGACAAAGCTGAAGCTGCTCCAGGGCTGGATATTTTAACAAGACAACAACCATAAACACTGCTCAAAATCCACTAAGGCATTCATGCAGAGGAACAAGTACAATGTTCTGGAATGGCCCCATCTCAGTCCCAGGACCTGAATATAATTGAAAATCTGTGGCGTGAGTTAAAAAGAGCTGTCCATGCATGGAAGCCATCAAATTTGAAGTTTAGAGGCTGTAATTTCTGCAAAAGGGGATCTACTAAATACTGATTTCATTTCTTTTTTGTGGTGCCCAAATTTATGCACCTGTCTAATTTTGTTTAAACAATTATTGCACACTTTCGGTAAATCCAATAAACTTCATTTCACTTCTCAAATATCACTATGTGTGTCTCCTATATGATATATTTAACTGACATTTTTTATCGTAAGAAACAACCAAAGATTTATACAGGAAAATCATGATGATTAACAACGTTGCCCAAACTTTCGCATCCCAATGTATATCTTAGAAATGTTACGGCCAGAACCCGAAGTGTGGCCACTTTGCGTTCTGGCCGGCCACTTCGGGTTCTGGCCGGCCAATGTGCGAACTGGCCGCTGCGCTGCGGCCAATGTTAGAAATGGAATGTTTCCCTCGCAAGATTAATGTGTTTTCTGGCCGTCTCTGGCCAAATGTTGCAAAAGTTAGTTTAGTTAATGAAATGAAGCCGGTGGCAATAAGCGGCTGAAGCTATCTCTCCTCCCCCTGCCTCTCTCTCTCTTTCTCCTATGGGCGCTGCGGGGGGCGGAGGGGGGACACGCGAGTCCCCCCAGAGTCGTTCGTGGCTGCAGGGAAGCAGAACGGGGAGGCTGCAGACATCGCTTCTGCCAGCACACGCTCTGCAAGAACGGCAGGATTGCCTGCCGCGACAAACGACTCTGGGGGACACGCCTCCCCCCCTCCCCCATCCGGCTGCTAGTATTGGGGAGGAGAGGAGGCAGGGGGGAGGAGAGAGAACGGAAGCCGCCGGCTTCATTTCATTAAATTACCTAACGTTTGCAACATTTGGCCAGAGACGGCCACAAAACATATTAATCTTGCGAGGGAAACATTCCATTTCTAACACTGGCCACAGCGCAGCGGCCAGTTCGCACATTGGCCGGCCCGAACCCGAAGTGGCCGGCCAGAATGCGAAGTGGCCACACTTCGGGTTCTGGCCGTAACAGAAACACCAAATTTGCAGGATATGTTAAAAAGATAGTGGGGAAAAATATTATTTTCCTATTTTTAAAATGTTTTATATGTGCGGAGTGTGAGAATGTTTTTAAAAAATGACATGGTCCCCCCCCCGAGCCTCTGTAACCCTTGTCCCCCATGCAGGCTGGGATAGCCAGAATGCGGAGCCCCGTATTTACCTGTACTAGGGTTGCCGCAATATACCGGTATTACGATATATCACGGTTTGATTGTGAATGGTAACCATACCGTGCACAATCTCGTTTTACCGGTTTTAGGGGACGGGGCAACGTAGCGGCGGGGATGCAACGCAGCGACGAGCGCACGAACAGCGGCGGGGATACAAATACTCACTTGCGAGAAGCCAGCTCTGTCCTTCACGATGTACCCGGGCTTCATTTTACTTCCTGTTCTTGCATCACATTTCCTTGAAACAGCGCCCACTGGGTGCTATTACAAGATGATGCAAGAACATGAAGTACAATGAAAGCCCGTACATCAGTGAAGGACCTGGCTGCCGGCATGTGAGTATTTATCCCTGCTGCTGCGTCCCCTCTTACTCCCCCCCGGCTCTCTGTGCTGCAGCCACCTGTTTCTGGCTACACCTATCTCTGGCTACCTATGCTGCGGCCTCCTACTACTGGCTACACCTATCTCTGGCTACCTATGCTGCGAGCACCTTCTACTGACTACACCTATCTCTGGCTACCTATGCTGCGAGCACCTTCTACTGACTACACCTATCTCTGGCTACCTATGCTGCGAGCACCTACTACTGGCTACACTTAACCCTGGCTACCTATCCTGCGAGCACCTACTACTGACTACACCTGTCCCTGGCTACCTATCCTGCGAGCACCTACTACTGGCTACACCTAACCCTGGCTACCTATGCTGCAAGCACCTACTACTGGCTACACCTAACCCTGGCTACCTATCCTGCGAGCACCTACTACTGACTACACCCTGTCCCTGGCTAACTATCCTGCGAGCACCTACTACTGACTACACCCTGTCCCTGGCTACCTATGCTGCGAGCACCTACTACTGACTACACCTATCTCTGGCTACCTATGCTGCGACCACCTACTACTGACTACACCTGTCACTGGCTACCTATGCTGCAAGCACTACTACTGGCTACATCTGTCACTGGCTACCTATGCTGTGAGCACCTACTACAGGCTACAACCATCACTAGCTACCTATGCTGCGAGCACCTACTACTGGCAACACTTGTCCCTGGCTACCTATGCTGCCAGCACCTACTACTGGCTACACCTGTCCCTGGCTACCTACGCTGCGAGCACCTACTACTGACTACACCTATCACTGACTACCTATACTGAGGCCACCTATCGCTGGCTACCTATACTGCAGTCACCTATTACTGGCTACACCTATCCCTGGCTACCTATGCTGCGGCCACCCACTACTGGCTACACCTATCCCTGGCTACCTATGCTGCGGCCACCTACTACTAGCTACACCTATCCCTGGCTACCTATGCTGCGGCCACCTACTACTGGCTACAGGGGGGGGGGGGGGGGGGGGGCGGGTCCAAATAATTGTACAATACCGTATACCGTAATACCATCATACCGTGGTATTTTTTTTTATGGTTATCATACCGTGGAATTTCATACTGTTGCAACCCTAACCTGCACCTTTAAAAAAAATGTTCCCACACCAATATCCTCGGGAAAAGGTCCCTTGCCAATATCCTCTAATCTTGCGATCTTCTGTAACACTAACAACTTGATTGAAGATCTCTGCCGCCACCACCACAGACGCCGCAGTTCTCAGATATACTAAGTATAGCCAAGAGCACGTCCGCCTATACGGACGATATACTGCCGGCTTCCGCTGTCCTCCCTGCCTCCCACACCCATCCTGGAACCCAGTGCACCCATGGGTGCCAGCATGGGTGAGGGTGATAAGCGTGGGCAGGTGGGGAGGACAGCGGGAGCCGTCTGCAATGCGTCCGCATAGGACGCGCTCTAAGCTATACTAACTATAGCTGAGAGAAAAGCATCTTTAAATTTCCCTCCAAGGCTCCCCATTGGTTCCTTAACAGACCAATGGGGATCCTCCTGATAAAAAATTTTTTCTTCTTGTTCCCACTGTTCTTCTTAATATATCTGGCAAATTTGGTGTTTACACCATGTAAAGGGGCTTTGCTATTAACTGTTAAAATCGGCAGGTTTTAATCACCAATCACGACTCTTGATTACATGCAGTTATTCGACTCAAAACTGAACTCGAGTCGGATATCTGTTTCTATTCATGATCATGAGCACGAGTCAATTCGAAAGTGAGCGGAGTCAAATTCGTGATCACTCGAATTGTGATTGGGGGTATCCGAGCAACCCTACTTGTGACCATATGGCACTTGTATTGACCTGAAGAAGTGGGCTGGGACCCGTGAAACGTGTTGTCCTTTTAATCGTGCTGAATAAATAATTACATTTTTTTACATTAACCCTGTGGTTTGGGTTCCTCTATCTGGAGTGGTAAAGACACCTCCCTCCACCTTAGTATTATTTTTTGTTTCATCACATTACCTATCTCTGGGTGCCTCTACCGCCCCAGTACTATACATTACATCTCCTTTGGAGGTGTTCACCATCTGGGTGTGGTGTTATCTACAACCAAGAAGGACCAACCATTTGTGAGTATAAATACTCTTGTACTGCAATCTATCATCTAATACCCCACAATACTGCGCCATTTGGCTCTTGGTCTCTTCTTGGCATACAGGTGACCGTGGTATCCCCACAGTGACCACCTTTTCTACTGATTCAAAACTGGACTGTTTTCACTTACTTTAGATATTAGGGTTATAATAAAGAACAGAAGCTGAAAAAAAAATGAGTGATGCATCCTTTTGAAGCGCGCCACCAGGCATGGTGCACTTACGAGACTGATTGCAGCTGTACAACCCAGACATGGATTTGTTCAAAGTCTTCAGCCCAAGCTTTCCTGTTTCGGTTAGCTTCAAGTCACTGTGCCCTGAAACAAAAACAGGAAATGACTTGTCTCTGACAGCTGGAATATACTGATGCATGTAGAGGAGGCTATGCAAAGAGTTCCAGTAAAGTCACACAATTTGCAATAGGTCATAATTACTGAGCCATGAAAGGTCACATCAAGCTGGTGGAAGCAAATGCTGCAAGAGATATTAGCTGACAGCTGCGAAGTAGCATGTCACATCAATCCCACAGACACCAAAGTAGCCTGGTACTCCTGTAACCTACTTATGATGAAGGTTCTTTTATCTCTGGAGGTGTTAACCACAAATTGTATGCAGTTACTGCCTTGGTGGTCTTCAAGGCTACCAGAGTAGATGTAAACAGCCGTAAGAACACTAGCTACAGCTGGGCAACCGTCTGCTATTGTTCCATGCGTCTACCTGGAACAGACTTAGCAATGTCTAGTAACCCATTGAACTCGTATAGTCAATATAGCCATAAAAACAACATCTTACCATAAAAAGTGAGCTTGGGCCAGCAGTTCTAGGTGTAAGAATATACAGGTTCTATATTTAAAGTAGACCATGCACCATAGTTTTAGGCCTCTTTCACAGAGCGACGTTAAAGTCGCACGTTAAAACAACATTTAACGCAGAATAACTCACTGCAATGAAAAATCAATGCCCCATTCACAGTGCACACGTTGCGCTGGTGACTAACGCTGCATGTTAAGTGAAAGTACTGCATGCCGTGCGTTATACACATTATTAGCTGCGTTGGACTGTTTGCACATGCTCAGCAATGACTTGGAAACATACTTTTCATGGCCTGTATGCTCTACTGTATGCGACCGTAACCGGGCATTAAGTTGCGTTGCGACTTTTTTGGGGCATTGCATTGTAATTTGCATTGCGTCAAAACGCAACGTCCTACTGTGAAAGAGGCCTTAAATACAACAGAATACTGAGGCAGGGAACACACTTGACTTTCAGTTTTCCGCGCGCGTTTTTCTGCATACTTTTTCTGCACACTAAGTGTGTTTCCATGCAAGAAAACGCGTGCATTTTTTCACAGCAGCTGATGTAATTGATACAGAAAACTGCCAAAATGTGCAGAATCAGGATGCAGAATGTCAGTTTTAATTCTGCGCGCGAACAACACAGTAAGTGTGTACTAGCACATTGATTAACATGCGTTCTCAGTTTTTCTGTGCAGAAAACGCGCACGAAAACAGTCAAGTGTGTTCCCTGCCTGAATACACATTTGCTTGTGATCTCATTAGAGTGCCAGGATTTGTTTAAGTTGACATTGCCAATTACCCTGGCAAAATTGATTTTGTAATCCAAAGTATTGAAGCTGTAATGGTGAAATGGAGCTGAAATGTAGTGTCTGGGAGTATTCGGGTGAATAGTTATATGACCAAGGTGTAGCTAAGGAGCTGTGGGCCCTGATGCAAGTTTTACAATGGGTCCCCCTAGCACTCTATACATAACAATTGATACGGCGCACCAAAACCTGCCAATGGCAGCTACAGTGTCAGAGGTGCAAGAGGGGGATGGGGAGCAGTTTGTTAATGATTACTACTATTCAAAGTATCTATAGAAGTGATTATTATGAGCACAGGACCAATAGAGAGCTAATACTGCAGTAGAGGGAGGGCCCCTCTAGCCCAAGGGCCCCGATGCGGTCGCAATCTCTGCAACCCCTATTGCTACGCCCCTGTATATGCCAACAATAGCACCACCATCATGTACAGGGCAGACTGTGTGCTATTAATTTAGTAAATCTCTTCTCTATCCCAGACCAAGAGAAGTCACAATGTGCTGCAATTATCAAAATGTACATGCATGTGGTCCTTTGCATGCTTTCAACCAAACTGAAGTTCCTTTCTTTCTACTGCAGATGGTTTTATCGGGACTGTCTTGCACTTTTACTGTCCACTACTAGATGGGCCATCTGCTGTATTTGGGGTCAATACAAAGTTTAAACTCCCTATCTAAGGACTCCACCCTTTATATGGAATCTGCCAGAGTTTTAGTTGGTTCTCCATTTGAACTCCTGGTCTTAATTCTTTCTTATTATTCCCAGTCTCTGACCCTTTTCTGTGTTCCTAAACCTGATTCTGACTTTGTACTTTTAGTATCACCCTGGATTTGTACTACTGTGCTTGGGAAATGGGAGTGGCACACAGAGATAGTCACAAATGGTCAGGAAATTTGGGTGCACTATGCGCCGCCGTAGGCCGTACTGTGAATTACGGCTACAGGGGTGCTAAGACAGCAATTTGGCACCGTCAAAAGTCAGAGCGCAAATTACTATGAAAACAGCACAATTCGGCCACCAGCAGAAGCTGGCAGTCAAATTACGTCTTGCCTCCTGAGTCCATGGTAACCTGGAGGGGGAATAGTAATTAACGCCGCCAGGATTTTTGCTGAAGCAGGGTGAGCTGTTTTTTTTGTCATTGCCCTGCGACCAATTTTCCCGGTGCCTTAACTTACATGTATGCGGTTCACTATGCCTGCATTATTTCTGATCTCTTTTGCATATATTGCAGTTTTTGTTCACTAAATGCTGCTTTATATTTGGTGTCTCAGCTCAAAAAATATACAAAAGCAAAGCAGAGAAAAACCCTACTCTAATGCACTAATGGGCAGAGATTACCGCCAGCACCACTCAGCGCTTGGTTTGATACTCATATACTTGATACTTGGTGTGTTGCACTTGCTAATAATCTGTTACAAGCTCAGCACTGGCAGTATACAGGAACACTCACAGAACTTGGATCCACCAGACTTCCACATGCGGTGGAAGTGCTGATGACAGATTTGCTGTAGACTGGACTTCTCTCCTTTTGTCAGATATGTTGATATTTATTCCGGCGTATAAGACGACCCCCCAACTTTTCCATTTAAAATTTAGAGTATAAGACTACCCCCCTCTTCCAACGCACATCAGATAAAAATGTAAAAAACATCATGTACTGGTGCTATGTATGAACAGATACTGGTGCTGTACTGTATGTGGTACCCAGTATATAACTGTATATAGGCGATTGACTGGTTGGATTGGTCAACTCTCCCTTTCCCTAAGTGGATTGGTCAGCTCTCCCTCTCCCTAAGTGGATTGGTCAGCTCTCCCTCTCCCTAAGTGGATTGGTCAGCTCTCCCTCTCCCTAAATGGATTGGTCAACTCTAGAGTTGAGCTGAAATTTTCGTAATTTCGCATTACTAAAATTACGCATGCGAAATTTGCGATTACGATGCGAAATTACAGTAGCGTAATTACCATCAAAATCGTAATTGAAAATACCGTAAGCGTAATTTTCAACACGTAATTTCACGTTTCGTTCATGCCGTAATTTCGCATTAAACGCTACCGTAATTTCGTGTTAAACCGTAACGCTCCGTATAATATAAAAAAATCGCCGACTTTAAGGGTTAATAGCAAAGCCCCCTTAAATGCTAAGAGCCTCAAATTTGGAGAATATATTAAGGAGATCAGGAGGAATAAGAGGAAATTTTTTTTTTTCAAAAAGACCTTATAGTTTTTGAGAAAATCGATGTTAAAGTTTCAAAGGAAAAATGTAAACATTTAAAAACCCTCCGACTTTAACGGTTAATAGCAAAGCCTGCTTAAAGTTTAGGAACACCAAATCCCCAGGGTATATTAAGGGGATCAGTGGGAATAAGAGGAAAATTTTTTTTTTCAAAAAGACCTTATAGTTTTTGAGAAAATCGATTTTTAAGTTTCAAGGGCGAAAATGTCTTTCAAATGCAGAAAATGTCAGGTTTTTTTGCACAGGTTACAATAGTGTATTATTTTCATAGATTCCCCCAAGTGGGAAGAGTTTTACTTACTTCGTTCTGAGTGTGGGAAATATAAAAAAAAAAACCGACGTGGGGTCCCCCCTCCCAGACCTCTTTAACCCCTTGTCCCCCATGCAGGCTGGGATAGCCAGAATGCGGAGCACCTGCCGCGTGGGGCTCCGCACCCTGACTATACCAGCCCGCATGGTCCATGGATTGGGGGGTCTCGGAAGGGGAGGGGCAGCCAAGCTTTCCCCTCCCCCTCTGAGCCCTTGTCCAATCCAAGGACAAGGGGCTCTTCTCCACCTCAGATGGGCGGTGGAGGTGGAGGCCGCGATTTCCTGGGTGGGGGGGGGGGTTCATGGTGGAATTTGGGAGTCCCCTTTAAAAAGGGGTCCCCCAGATGCCCACCCCCCCTCCCAGGAGAAATGAGTATAGAGGTACTTGTACCCCTTACCAATTTCCTTTAAGAGTTAAAAGTAAATAAACACACAAACACTTAGAAAAGTATTGTAATTGAACAAAAAACATAACCACGAAAAAGTCCTTTAACCTCCCCAGCGGTATGGACAGAAATGTCCATCCATAAAAACATGCTGTGAACAGTATAAAAGTGCATACACACCAATACTCTCCTGCACTGTATATTAGACCCTTGCTTGACACATTTTGGCAAGTTACAGGAAAAAAAGTTTTAAAAATACATTTTATCACTTTTTGCTAAGAAATCCTGGGAAAATTGAACACTGGGGAGGTTAATATTCTTAATTAACGATTAATACTTACCTGTCCCTTTAAATAAATGATCCCTCGAAATAGCCTCGGAAATGTTCTATCAGTTACAATGTAACAAAGTTATTACAATGTAACAACTTTGTTACATTGTAACTACGCCGCACCCGACGTCACTCGCCGCTCAGCCGCCGCAGCATACACTTACGCGTCCGTGCAGGACGCTAAGTCCCCGCAGCTCCCGCTGTCCACCCCGCCCACATCTGTCACCCACATGTGGGTGACATGTGGGTGACATGTGGGAGAGGCGGGGAGGGCAGCGGAGCCGGCGGGGACTTAGCGTCCTGCATGGACCCGACAGAGCTCTGAGCTATATAGCTCATAGCTCTCTAAAGCATCTTTGTATTTGGGCTCCAAGGAGCCCCATTGGTCCTTAGCAGACCAATGGGGTTCCTTCTGATTTGAAGGAACCCCATTGGTCTGCTAAGGACCAATGGGGCTCCTTGGAGCCAAAATACAAAGATGCTTAGAGAGCTCTGAGCTATATAGCTCAGAGCTCTGTCGGGTCTGCGCAGCGCAGACACGTATGCGGCGGCGGCGGCGAGTGACGTCGGGTGCGGCGTAGTTACAATGTAACAAAGTTGTTACATTGTAATAACTTTGTTACATTGTAACTGATAGAACATTTCCGAGGCTATTTTGAGGGATCATTTATTTAAAGGGACAGGTAAGTATTAATGGTTAATTAAGAATATTAAAGGACTTTTTTCGTGGTTATGTTTTTTGTTCAATTAAAATACTTTTTCTAAGTGTTTGTGTGTTGATTTACTTTTAACTCTTAAAGGAAATGGGTAAGGGGTACAAGTACCTCTATACTCATTTCTCCTGGGAGGGGGGGGTGGGCATCTGGGGGACCCCTTTTTAAAGGGGACTCCCAGATTCCACCATGAACCCCCCCCAGGAAATCGCGGCCTCCACCTCCACCGCCCATCGGAGGTGGAGAAGAGCCCCTTGTCCTTGGATTGGACAAGGGCTCGGAGGGGGAGGGGAAAGCTTGGCTGCCCCTTCCGAGACCCCCCAATCCATGGACCATGCGGGCTGGTATAGTCAGGGTGCGGAGCCCCACGCGGCCGGTGCTCCGCATTCTGGCTATCCCAGCCTGCATGGGGGACAAGGGGTTAAAGAGGTCTGGGAGGGGGGACCCCACGTCGTTTTTTTTTTATATTTCCCACACTCAGAACGAAGTAAGTAAAACTCTTCCCACTTGGGGGAATCTATGAAAATAATACACTATTGTTACCTGTGCAAAAAACCCTGACATTTTCCGCATTTAAAAGACATTTTCGCCCTTGAAACTTAAAAATCGATTTTCTCAAAAACTATAAGGTCTTTTTGAAAAAAAAATTTTCCCTCTTATTCCCACTGATCCCCTTAATATACCCTGGGAATTTGGTGTTCCTAAACTTTAAGCAGGCTTTGCTATTAACCGTTAAAGTCGGCGGGTTTTTAAATGTTTACATTTTTCCTTTGAAACTTTAACATCGATTTTCTCAAAAACTATAAGGTCTTTTTGCAAAAAAATTTTTTCCTCTTATTCCTTCTGATCTCCTTAATATATTCTCCAAATTTGAGGCTCTTAGCATTTAAGGGGGCTTTGCTAATAACCCTTAAAGTCGGCGGCTACCTAACATTGATCCATGCGTCAATTTTTCCGCTTTGGGAGCATGGCCATACGCATTAATTTCGTAATACCCGTTGCAATGCGAAAATTTCACGAAAATTACGCTTACGCGAAATTTCGCGAAATCCTTCATTACGATTATGTACTTACGGCCATAAACGTAATTACACTAATTACGCGAAATTTCGCGAAATCGTAATTACGCCATTACGCTCATCTCTAGTCAACTCTCCCTCTCCCTAAGTGGATTGGTCAACTCTCCCTCTCCCTAAGTGGATTGGTCAACTCTCCCTCTCCCTAAGTGGATTGGTCAGCTCTCCCTCTCCCTAAGTGGATTGGTCAACTCTCCCTCTCCCTAAGTGGATTGATCAGCTCTCCCTCTCCCTAAGTGGATTTGTCAACTCTCCTTCTCCCTAAGTGGATTGGTCAACTCTTCCTCTCCCTAAGTGGATTGGTCAGCTCTCCCTCTCCCTAAGTGGATTGGTCAACTCTCCCTCTCCCTAAGTGGATTGGTCAACTCTCCCGCTCCCTAAGTGGATTGATCAGCTCTCCCTGTCTACCTGTTTATCAGAGTGGTATGGAAGAATAGATTGCACTGTGCCCATAAAACATGCCTCTTTCACCCATCTGGCCCGCCCTTGTGTCCTTCCTTCTCTGCCTCTCAGATCTCACACATGTGCGCCTGCACCGCTTCACTACAGTCCTCAGCAGCGAGATCTCAGAGGCAGTAACAGGATAGGGCGTATCACCCGGCATCAATGACACCCGGCGTATAAGACGACCCCTGACTTCTCAGAAGATTTTCAAGGCTTAAGAAGTATTCTTATACACCAGAATATACAATATGCACATTTTTCCCCTTGAAGGAAGTTGACAGTTGTGCTTACTAATGAAGCTGCTTCTGTTTGTTAGCCATGTGGCACGGCACTGAACGTCAGTGAAAATCCTCAAGTCATGGGTTCAAATCTAAGGGCTTGTTTCCAGTACAAGTGAATTTTTAGAATATTTAATTTGGGTAAATTTGCATCTTAATCATAGTCTATGGACTATTTTCCATTGCATATGAATTTTCATTTGCGTTTCTTAAAGAGACACTGAAGCGAAAAAAAAAATGATGATATTATGATTTGCATGTGTAGTACAGCTAAGAAAAAAAACATTAAGATCAGATACATCACTCTAATTGTTTCCAGTACAGGAAGAGTTGAGAAACTCCAGTTGTTATCTCTATGCAAAAAAGCTATTAAGCTCTCCGACTAACTTGGTCGTGGAGAGGGCTGTTATCTGACTTATTATCTCAACTGTAATTGAACTGTTTACTTTTTCTCTGCCAGAGGAGAGGTCATTACTTCACAGACTGCTCTGAAAGACTCATTTTGAATGCTGAGTGTTGTGTAATCTGCACATATTATAGAGTGATGCAATGTTAGAAAAAACACTATATACCTGAAAATAAAAATATGAGAATATTTTCTTTGCTGCTAATCTTCTAGTAATTATTCATAGTACACAACCAATTCATTATATCATATATTTTTTTCGCTTCAGTGTCTCTTTAAAGCCTGCTACATATTTTTTGCACATGTTAGTGCCTGAATTGCGCATAATGATACTCAATGAATTAGCTATTCTGCTTCCTAAACTGATACTTGCAGAGCAGGTGGGACAAGTTCCTAAGCGGGAGGCAGGGCACAGCACTTTTCTCACCCTTCACACCATTCATTGAGCCTGATCCAGTCCACGTCCACCTTTCAACAAATGCTGAGAAGGCATTGGATAGGGTGGACTGGGACTTCATAGAGAGCGCCCTGAACTATATTGATATCCCAAACTGCATGAGCAACAGGGGCCTCTACTTATATTCTTGCCTCAAAGTAAAAGCCAATGGTGTTGTCTCTGATTCTTTTAACATCTGAAATGGTACAAGGCAGGGCTGTGGCACTTATCCCCTACATTTCTGCCCTCAGTTTAGAGCCTAAGCTTTGTAACTTTAGAGCCAATTCCCTAGTTCAGAATCTCCATCTCAGCAAATCGGAGCATAAGGTAGCTGCTTATGCAAATGGTGCTTACACTGGTGGCTTACTGCTCTATCTCCACAGATATCGCTTCCTAAGCTTATGCACAAGTTTTTAAGTATAAGTAATTTTAATGCTCCAGTCCAATTTTTCATTTAAATGGCCTACTAGAGCACTAAAGTACCTCAGAAAGCATATCACCCCAGCTCCTAGCAGGCACATATGGGGAGGGGGGGGGGTCTCTGAGTGCCCACCACCCTTTTCAAAATTTCCACTAAAAATACCCCAATGGCTGTGCAAAGGAAGCTCTGCCCCTGATGTGATAAGCCACACCCACCCAAGAGAAGCTCAGCCTCCATTTGGGACACTGGAGTGAAGAGACTCCGGACAAGAATCCTAATGTATTGATTTCGTCAGCTTTGTGGGAGAAAGTAGAAATGGCCCGAACGGTTCGCCGGCGAACGGTTCCAGGTGAACTTCCAGTGGTTTGCGTTCGCCATCTAAGGCGACCTTTTCCGGAAGTTCGGTTCGCTCCCATAGTGCACCATTAGGGTCAACTTTGACCCTCTACATCACAGTCAGCAGGCACATTGTACCCTTGTGTGCCTGCAATAGTGAGAGAAGGGACAGCTGCTGGCAGACTCTCATAGGGAAAGATTAGTTAGGCTGTTGTAGGCTTGTTAGCTTGCTCCTTGCTGATTCTTAAAATAGACACAGACAGACACAGAACATTTATATCGCACTTTTCTCCTGGCGGACTCAAAGCGCCAGAGCTGCAGCCACTAGGGCGCGCTCTATAGGCAGTAGCAGTGTTAGGGAGACTTGCCCAAGATCTCCTACTGAATAGGTGCAGGCTTTCTGAACAGGCAGAGCTGAAAATAGCACCCCACAACAGCTCTTTTGAGAGCTAATCTTGTTCTTGTGATCTACCTGTTGTGTTCAGTGAACCCACCTCATCACTGCATATACTTACCTGTTGTGTTCAGTGAACCCACCTCATCACTGCATATACCTACCCGTTGTGTTCAGTGAACCCACCTCATCACTGCATATACCTACCTGTTGTGTTCAGTGAACCCACCTCATCACTGCATATACCTACCTGTTGTGTTTAGTGCACCCACCTCATCACTGCATATACCTACCTGTTGTGTTGAGGGAACCCACCTCATCACTGCATATACTGTACTTACCTGTTGTGTTCAGTGAACCCACCTCATCACTGCATATACTTACCTGTTGTGTTCAGTGAACCCACCTCATCACTGCATATACCTGCCTGTTGTGTTCAGTGCACCCACCTACCCATGTGAGTGCACGCAGTGTGATATACACCTACCTACGTGAGTGCACGCAGTGCCATATACCACTCCGTGCATACCTGTTAACTGCAGCTGTGTGACTGCACATTGTATTAGTTAAGTCAGTGAATACCTTTCACTTCATTCCCCCCCGATATGGACAAAACGGACAAACCAAGTAGAGGAAGAGGTAGAGGCAAACACAGAGGAAGGCACCCGGTAGGTCTGTGCAAGGTTGTGTTGATGTGATTTCGTGCAGCCCTGGTCCAAAGTACAGAGCTCAGAAGAAGGCACGTCCTATCAACTCCCAAGATTGTCAGGACGTGGTTGACTATCTAATACAGAACACATCATCTCCCGCAACCACCAGCGCTACTACAAGCACCACATCCGCTGCATTTGACACTTCACAGGAGTTATTTGGTGGTGAAATCACTGATTCCCAGCCACTACTGCAACAACAAGATAAAGGTGCTAAGCAAGTTACACCACCTCATATGTGTGAGTTAGGCGACACTATGGACGTAACGTGTGAGGAGGAGGATGAAGTGCCTGCTGTTGGTGCAGTTTTGGAGGTGTCTGAGGCAAGCGAAGCTGAGCAGGATGATTATGATGATGACTAGGATACGGATCCCACGTATGTTCCCAATAGAGGAGATGAACAGGGGGACAGTTCAGAGGGGGAGTCAGAGAGGAGTAGGAGGAGACTAGTTCCTGAAAGAAGCACGGGGAGCTTGCCATCAGAAACAGCTGGTGGCAGTGTCCGGCACCATGTATCACCACCTATGGACAGCCAGCCAACATGCCCTTCAACGTCAGCTGCTGAGACCACCATAGTGCCATCACCCCAGGGGGGCTCAGCAGTTTGGACATTTTTTAGTGTGTCTGCCTCAGATCGGAGCAAAGCCATCTGTTCTCTCTGCCTCTAAAAATTGAGCCGTGGAAAGGCCAACACTCACGTAGGGACAAGTGCCTTACGAAGAGAAAAGGCACAAACTTCAATGGGAAGAGCACCTGAGCAAAAGCAGCACACAAAAGAAAAGCCACCCTCCTTCTCCTCTTCCTCCTTCAGGTGCAGCATCTTCAGCCGCTTTCTCCCTTGCACCTTCACAGGCACCCTCCTCCACTCCTCCTATGCCCTTGAGTGGTTCCTGCTCCTCTGCCCACAGCAGCCAGGTGTCCGTGAAGGAAATCTTTGAGCGGAAGAAGCCAATTTCACTCCCTTGCCTGGCGCCTGACAGCTGGCGTGGCCAAACTGTTAGCTCGCCAGCTGTTACCATACAAGCTAGTGGACTCTGAGGCCTTCCGTAAATTTGTGGCCATTGGGACACTGCAGTGGAAGATACCAGGCCGCAATTATTTCTCTAAAAAGGCGATACCCAAACTGCACCGTAAAGTGGAGAGGCAAGTGGTATCATCTCTGGCACACAGCGTTGGGTCAAGGGTCCACCTGACCACGGTTGCCTAGTCTGCCAAGCACAGTCAGGGCCGCTACATTATTTACACAGCCCATTAGGTCAACCTGGTGACCGATGGCAATCAGGGAGAATGTGGCTGTGCAGCGGACCAACTTGCGACACATCCACGGCTTGCAGGCAGGCCTCCTGCCACCTCCTCTCCGCCTGTTACATCCTCTTCGCTGTCGTCATCATCCTCCTCCTTGGCTGGTGCCGCGATCTCCTCTCCAGCTACACAGCTCCAGCTCCCCAGGGCCTACATGCCAGGTACGACGGTGTCACGCCATCTTAGACATGTCTTGCCTCAAAACGGAGAGTCGCACTGGACCAGCTCTCCTGGCTGCTCTTAACAAACAGGTGGATCAGTGGCTGACCCCGCACCAGCTGGAGATCGCCAATGTGGTTGTGTGACAATGGCAGCAATCTCCTTTCCGCTTTGAATTTGGGAAAGCTGACACATGTACCCTGCATGGCACATGTGCTGAATCTAGTCATTCAAAGATTTGTGTCAAAGTACCCAGGCTTAGCCAAAGACCCAGTTCTCTCCTATGGCACACATCCAGACACCACATGGTACTCCCTGCTCACTCATGTCCTGCCCACTGCATCTACATGCACCCAGTACCCACTCTTGACCTGTACCCAGCATTTACATAACTCCCTGTACCCATTAGCACCCCATGGCACCCACTATTGTTTATCACCACCTGCTACTCATTCAGCACCCAATACTGCTTAGCACCCACTGCAAATATACAGCCAATACAAACAGGACCTTGCTACCCACTCCAGCTTGACAAAAAAACGTACTTTGGCCCCCCAGCACCCACTGCAAGTTAGCACAAACTAGACCTTTGCATCTTACAACTCACTGCATCTGGGCACCCACTGCTATTTTTCACCTATTTTGCACCTATTTATGCTTAGCAACCACTGCATATTGGCAACCACTTCTTCTTTGCTTAAAAGGCACGCGAGTGCTGATCAAGAGGGACAGAGGTCTCAGTAATGGAAGGGGAGTCCGTGCCTACATCAGGCTCCACTGTACCCAATTTAATAGGGGGCACCTATCACTGCTAATTTCAGGGTTGAGGAGCCAAAGGACTTGGTTGGGAAGTCTGCCTGATAGTGCTATAAAGGAAGGGCAGGGGGCAGCTAAGACTGCCTTTCTAGAGAGGGGGTATTACAAACACAATTTAGCTCGATTGATTGATTAGGGCCCCTTTTTCAAATTTGAGCCCCACCCCTTGAGGATCCTCTGCACGGCCCTGCCTCCTGGGGACGTATGACACATACTAGTTGTAACATATACCTGATTCTCAATATCCAGTGCCTCACCTAAAACATTTGGGCATTTTGTATCTTTATGTTGGATTGATCCTATTGCATGGCTGCAGGATTTTTTACCCTATTTTTCCTGTTTATGTAGTGTATGGTATATTCTGTTTTTCTTATACATAAAGAAGGACAAACCACCATAGTATATGAAGATATTAAGCCTTACACCTTACACAGAATTCTGTGTGGTTAAGGGTTAGTACTACTAATAAATATGGACAGTACTGACAAATAGATAGCAATATTAAACTCTAGTCACGACATAGTGCTCCCACTGGCTAACCACTTCTCCAAAACAAGATTTCAATTAGAGATAATGGGCCATATGCAATTCACTTTTTCACCTGACTTTTCTCCCAGGAGATAATTTTTCATGTCTGATTTCAAATAACTTTTTAGCACTTTTCAACTAAGAAAGTACTAAAAAGTAGGTGAAAAGATACTATCACACTTATTTTGAGTATTTTCTTGCTTTCTGGTGGCTTAAAAGGCAATTTATTGACAAGTTTAAAAATATCACCTAGGAGAAAACTCAGGTGAAAAAGTGAATTGCATATGGGCCTATGTGAGAAACAGTCACAATAACATTTGTGTCAGATATTGCTGATACCCTGTGTCTTTAGCTTCGAAGTCAAAATAAATGAATTGTCTTCTTTTTTCATGCTCGTTGCTAAAAAAAGGAAGTTATTCACCCACTTCGACCTACAGAAATCGCAGATTCTTTTTGTCCAGTAAACTCACTTAAAGAGAAACTCCAACCAAGAATTGAACTTTATCCCAATCAGTAGCTGATACCACCTTTTACATGAGACCATCAAAGTCCATTTTGCATCCGCTCAAATGGGAATCGAGACTAAAACAGGAGTAAGAAACAGATATCAATGTTTACACAGAAGTTTGCTTAATTAAGCCCTTTGCACCTGTAATTCAGGACAGTTGACTGTGACAAAGTTGTCTTGCAAAACACTTTACGTTAAACTAGATGCACTCATAAGCAGCAGTCTGGGGCAAGTTTTACTGAGGTGCAGTGCCGGATCTGAGCCTGGGAATTATAACCAAAGCAGCACAGTAATAACCTGTATTTGGTATTCCCCAAATGTGAAAAATCTCATATATGTGCGTCTTTAGCATCACTATCACAAAGCAAGGTCGACTGGTAGTAGACTTAGGCCCAGTGCACACCAAAAACCTCTAGCAGATCTTCAAAACGCTAGAGGTTTTTGGAGCAGATTTCAGAGCGATTCTAGGCATGTTTAGAGAGGTTTTCTAAACATGCCTAGCATTTTTTGGAGGGTTTTTGTGTAGCAGATGTAATATATTGTTACAGTAAAGTTGATACTGAACAGCTTCTGTAACAAAAACTCCTGGAAAACCGCTCTGATCTAGCGTTTTTTAACATTGAGACAGAAACGCCTCAACAATCTAAAAAATGCTGCAGCTCCTGAGTTTGCGTTTGTGGAAAGAACAAGCCGCTCTGGTGTGCACCAGCCCATTCACTTTCATGAGCCAAGCGGTTTGCCCCCTGAAAGCGTTTTAAAATACGCTTCAGAACCGCTCTGGTGTGCACCAGCCCTATGAGAGAAGGAAAAGAAGTCCAGGTTTCTGATAAAATCTGTTTGTACATCTGTTGGTGCATGGCAGTAGTCTAGGAAAACCACGACCAAAACTGTACATTCTAAAGGTGGCCATATGTCTGTCAAATTGGTGGCCCATTGACAATCCGATTTGATAACTATTACTGAATTGGGTGAAAATCCTTGCTGCCACAAGCATGCCCAATCAATGATTCCAGGCCAGCACGGTCGATCAGGTGCATGGCAGTAATGGTGTTTAGATAATTTTGAACGATGAACATTATGGAAACCCGAAGCCGCTGTCCCCCAAATGTTTTATGTACCCCCTCCCCCCAGTGCCCATGCATTTATACATTACCTGTCACTCACAAATATTAACTGAAACAGGTAAAAAGAAAAGTAATTTTGCCAATATGTTTTTCCCTTTGTCAAGGTTTCAGCCAAGTGAATGACCAAGGATGGTATGTTAATCTAGCTGATCTACATTATTCAACAGTGATAGCTACTTTTATTATTACCGTATTATTGATTTATATAGCGCGAGTATCTTCCGTGGCGCTGTACAACAGAGTACAAAGTATAATGATACAATACAAACTATACAACAATTCACAATACAAGACAATGGTGTAACACAGCTGATGCAATGCGCAATCCACTACAGATTTTTACACAGGGGTGAGAGGTATGTACACACATTTTTTAACAATGAGAGAAAAAAGGGAAATAGAGCCCTGGCCCATCTGATTTACAGTCTAAAGGGTTAAAGGATAGGACAATAGGAGAATGGAAGCTGTGTATGAGATGGTAAAATGGTGGTCAGTGGCCAAACTGACCTAAGTGAGAGCATATGCTTGCCTGAACAGGAGAGTTTCACGGTTGCACCTAAAAAAAGTAAGTGCGAGTTAGTGGCTGATGTGTTGAGGGAAGGAGTTCCAGAGGAAGGGAGAAGATTGAGAGAGGTGAGGTGATCAGAGAAGAAGTAGAGCTACAATAAAATGCAACAGTCTTTCACAATCAAGGTGCTCATGGATAAAGAGATCTTAGCGATATGCCCGACACTGTGTCGGGCATACCGCCGGCTGTGCCCAGGAGTCCCCCAGTATAATTTTAACAGATTGCATGGCTGTATTAGCTTCAGCTAGCACTAGGCTGCTAGCTAGTAGTGGTGGCCGGCATCCCCCGATTACGGTTGATCCCCCCGATCGCCCACTAAATATATTACCCCCCTGGATCCAGCGATCGCGCAGCCTCCCTGCACATCTCCGGTCCTCTCTGTGTAAAGGATCAGGTCTGCGCATGACATCATGATGTCGCCGATCGATCCTCCCCATAGAGAAGAGCGGAGCTGTCCAGGGAGGCTGCGTCGATCGCTGGATCCAGGCTGGGTAATGTATTTAGCGGGCGATCGGGAGGATCATCAGTAATCGGGGGGATGCCGGCCACCACTACTAGCTAGCCTAATGCTAGCTGAAGCTATTACAGCCATGCAATCTGTTAAAATTATACTGGGGGACTCTCGGCTGCAAACTCTCCTGAGCAGCGTAACGCTCAGGAGGTTAAAGAAAGCCAAATTGTGTCAATTGCTCAAAATATAATCTAAAAAAGTAAGTGTGAGTGAGTGGTGGATGTGTTGAGGGAGGGAGTTCCAGAGGAGGGGGGAAGATAGAGATAAATCTTGTAAGCAGGTGTGAGAAGAGGTGATCAGAGAGGAAGATAGCAGATTAGTATTAAAGCGGATCCGAGATGAAAAACTAACTATAACAAGTAACTTTTCTATATATCTTATCTAAAGTTTAGATAGTTTGCAAAGCAAATCTAGCTGCACACAGCTTTAATATAATATGATTATTTCTTCCTGTGATACAATGACAGCAGCCATGTTGTTTGTAAACATTACACAGAGGCAGGCTTATCTGCATCTTGAGCAAAAAAACCTAATCCCCCCTCTTCCTCCCTCCTCCCCTCTGCCTCTGAAATCTCTGGCTAGTAATACCTCCCCCTCCCCCTGCCCAGACTGAGCTCCCATGAGCCCTTGCTACTGTCTGAAAGTGCCTAGGCTCTCTGAAAACCTGCAGGCGAGGCTTGTTTAGTTTATAGGGAATTAGAGTATTAAAACAAAAACAAAAAGTATTTGGCTTGAGTAATGTCCTATAAACAACACAATTATGCAATGAGTAAAAGTTCATCTCGGATCCACTTTAAGGTGGCCACTAATTGTCTAATTTCTAGCAAAAAATCGTTAGAGCGATCAGAAATTCTGATCGGAAGAAAAATCGTTCACTACACCATCAACGAACCAATCTTTGCTTCCTATTTATCACAACTAATTCAGAAAATCCAAATTTTGGTTTGACAAAAAATTCAGTCGGACGATTTTTTGTATAATCTTTCATAATCAATTGTGCCCATCAACTGAGATTATTTTCAACCAATCCGATTAAAATTACTGATTTTTCGCTAGAAATTGGACTGTTAGTGGCCACCTTTAGTAAAGCTACAATGATTTCCAGATTCAAGTCTTACTTGAACTGTTTTACTTGTTACATTTCATGCTGTCAAGCAAAAATCTAGATTATATTTTGAGCAACTGACATTATTTGGCTTTCCTTAAAATATCTCTTTATTCATGGGTGCCTCAGGCAATAACATGCAATAAGGAAATAGTGCTGTCACACATTAAACCCAAATATCACCTAGGATGAGAGCACTAGTTTGCTCAGAATGTAATGGCGTGCTGATGGAAGAGCGGAAACAAAACGCAGAATAGGCCCCAAGCCATGAAGCGGGCAAAGCCAAGGCGCCTTCAATGACTGAGCAGAGATGAAAACTGAAGATAACACAAGCTCAATGTGGTTATCCGCATCCAAGTAGGTCAGTAAATAATTTCATTGCCTAAGTATACACCGTGCCGCTCTATGCAAACCACCAGGAAAACCAATACTTTTTGTTTCTTCAAGCGATGTTATATTATCTATGTAACTGCTAACGTAACATGAAAGTCCCTCAGTATATTCGATAATGGCTTAAAGGGTCTTACTGCCCAGAGTAAGGATCCACTGGTTTATCATACCTCTTGGAGACTAAGGCAAGAAAACTCAGTTTTAGGAGCTTTTTCAAAAGAGGAATTTAAATTAGTTAAAGAAAGCAGGCCACCATATAGTAACACCGGTAATATGTAATTTGGTCTGATTTGGTACTCCAAAGCTGAAGAACAATGGAGAAGATAACTGACTAAAGGCCCGTACACTAGAGCTGTGAAGTCGGAGTTGGAGTTGAAGCAATTTTGGGTACCTGGAGTTGGAGGGTTCATAAGCTGAGGAGTCGAAGTCGGATGATTTTTGTACCAAATCCACAGCCCTGGTAGGTATTAGACTAAGGAGTCGGAGTTGAGGAGTCGGAGTCTGAACCATTTTGGGTGCCTGGAGTCGGTGGTTTCATAAACTGAAGAGTTGGAGTCGGATGATTTTTGCACTGACTCCACAGCCCTGCCGTACACTCTCTTAACTTAAAGGAATACTGTAGGGGGGTCAGGGGAAAATTAGTTGAACTTACTCAGGGCTTCTAATGGTGCCCCGCAGACATCCTGTGCCAGCACAGCCATTCACTGATGCTCCGACCCCACCTCCGGTTCACTGCTGAAATCTGGAATTTCAGTCTTTAAAGTCTGAAAACCACTGCGCCTGCGTTGCTGTGTCCTCGCTCCCGCTGATGTCACCAGGAGTGTACTGCACAGTCCCAGTATGGTGTGTGCCTGCGCAGTACGCTCCTGTGAACCGGAGGTGGGGCCTGAGCTTCGGTGAGTGGATGCGCAGGCACAGGATATCTGCGGGGGACCATTAGAAGCCCTGGGTAAGTTCAACTAATTTTCCCCCGACCTCCTACAGTATTCCTTTAAGTCGGTTAAGGTGGTCGTTATCAGCCGTTTCCCAGCTGATCCCATTGTTCACATTGTTCCCCCACCCACCTAGAGATGACACATACACTGCTCGCCACCCCTCCGCCCACCACCTGCATAGCAAAACAGCGTGGCCGCAGCTAAACAGCTGACACACGTGTGCAGCCCGCCATGACATTTTCTTGCCATCTCCCTATTTGTAAAAAATAAAAATAAACAAAAAAAAATTATTATCGGAAATTTGGAAATCACAGTCACATCGCAGTGCATTTTTAATTGCCACACTGCAGGTGTGTGTTAGTTGATTGCTACACCATTACAGCTATGTTGCCAACCCATTAGCCTTTCAACAAACTTCACTGTGATTAAAGTTACATACGTTTGTTGACAAGTAGCTGAAGATTTAAAAACAAACTCCAGTCTGGGTTTTCTGCTGGGCCACATAATGTATATTCTCCAGTGTGTCCGGTTTTCTCCTGCCATATTAGATGAAACCTATTGTTAAACTGTTACTGCCAATACATATACTGGTGACTACGACTGTTACAGTTATGTCTAGACTTCTCTATGGATACTGACTTCATAGCTTTTTACTGAGACCCAAAATAATTATTGAAACTTTTATTGATTATTATTGATTATGATGATAAGGCCTCCTGTATCTAATAGGTCAACCATCTCTAATTTTACGTGTCAGGTTCCTGGAAGAATGGCAGCACAAAGTGTCACACATAGTCGTCTGAATTAACTATCACTGCTCCCATTCTGACTTAAAGGATACCTGAACTGAAATGTGACATAATGATATAGACATGTGTATGTGCAGTGCCTATCACACAAATAACTATGCTGTGTTCCTTTTTTTCTTTCTCTGCCTGAAAGAGTTAAATATCAGGTATGTAAGTGGCTGACTCAGTCCTGACTCAGACAGGAAGTGACTACAGTGTGACCCTCACTGATAAGATATTTCCCTTTTTTTACCTCTTGCTTGCTCTCAGAAGCCATTTTCTGCTAGGAAAGTGTTTTATAGTTGGAATTTCTTATCATTGAGGATCACACTGTAGTCACTTCCTGTCTGAGTCAGGACTGAGTCAGCCACTTACATACCTTATAATTAACTCTTTCAGGCAGAGAAATAAAAAAAGAAACACAGCCTAGTTATTTGTGTGCTAGGCACTGTACATACACATGTCTTTCTCATTATGTCACATTTCAGTTCGGGTATCCTTTAACTTGGGTTGTAATAAGTATATGTTAGGTCACTGCTGACTTCCACGTTTTTACAGGAAACCAGAAAGTTCTCATGAAAAATACATGAAAAGAACCAGCCAAAGAGCCAGCCACACGGGGTCCTACTATCATCCTGCAGAAGCCACTTTAGAAAAAACAGCTGGCCTTCTGCCTGAGTTAGAAAAACTTTCCGTGACCTCACAAATATGAAATCAATCTTTTGTCATAATTGTGACTTTACAAATGGGCGTCGGCCTTTAGAACCAGCTTATTATGAAATCCGGACAAACCACACGATTGGATGTTTCCGAATTCACGGTAAGCCCTGCCAAAGCAGAGATATGCATTTTGGGGTCACAATTCACCCCAGCACCCTCGTGTTTGATATCATTGTTCTCGATAAATTCTGACCGACCTGTATGGTTTTGGAGATAGAACACCGATCATGATTTAGGTAAATTGTCTGTCTCTATGAGAAGGGGCTGGCTAATCTCAGGTTCCAAGAGGTGTGTGATCCCCGCCCTGACTCCTCCTTGCTGGAGTGAAGAGCATAACTTTACAGAGCTCAGAAAGCTCTGGGTCCAAAGTCATTGATCTAAAATCTTTGTCGAATAACATCCTGACGCTGGCAGACTGGTATGGCAACCAGCCATCTTGGACTTTCTCCAAAGACTTGCGATTGCAGCATGGACTACTAATAACTGTATTTGAACTGTATTTGAAGACATTCTGTTTCATTTTCATCTCTACTCTTTTTCTATCAATCCAATCTGTTCTGTGGACAGGTATATTTATACCTGTTCTGGTCATCTGATTGTTGCTACAAAGAATCTGCCCTCCCAAGAGTCATACTACAGCATTGTTTTATTATGTTCTTATAAATAGTCGTTTAGCTAGTTAGGTTGTAAATAACCGTTTTCTTCCTTCTAGGAATAGCTAGCGGGAGCTCTTTTCTTCCTCAACCCGGAAGAGTGGTGGCAGTGAAATTACCCAATTTCCAGTGTGAAATCAATATTTTTAGTTTACCGATTGTACATACATTCGGGATTGTACATGTATGGGCACCTTCAATCAATCTTAACCATTTCCTGCGCACAGAGTGAACCTGCCTCCAGAGGTCTCTAGTGCATGAGACCTGCATGGCAACCGTGGCCTAGTAATATGGGATTGGCAAGTGAATGTCACATTGCATATTGTTGACAGCGTTGGGACCAATCTTTAGCGTCAGTCTGTTCACGGTACTTCCAACAATCAGAGGTGACTATTTCCTGAATGGTAACGGGAGCAGATTAGACGGGATTGGCACACTCACTGTCACATTACTACCTTCAGATAATCCAGCAACCGGTATTTTAACATAGTTTAGACGGGATTGTGGGGCTGGATTGTCGCACAAGGGTCACGCAGCGTCATCAACATCTGGCAGAAAACTATTTTTTTTATTGAATTCAATACAATAACCTGCGGGGGATTCCGAAGACGAATCAGCACCGGGCCATGGGAGACACATGCCAGGTAATATATAAATGCACACATGGACATTTATACACTAGGGGGCAGCGGTGACATGGGGGGCTCCTCCAATTCTCAAGTGATTTCATGCTGAAATCGATCGGGAATCGGCCTGCGTGTATGGGCAGCCAATAGATATTTCTCTATTCAGATTCAATCAGAGAGACATTTGTCTCTTGGTCAAAGTCTAATCTGCCCATCATCGCTAGATGTATGGCTACCTTTACATTCATATTAGTGCAGGGTGATCAGGTGCAGCTCAGAAAGTGTGAATGATTAGATTTATTTTGGGGAGTAATTTTGAAATTTAGATTTGATTTTATGTTTTAAGCTTTTCTTATGCTCAAAATGTACACTAGACCATTGCTTGACACGTTTTGGTAAGTTATGAAAATTAACACACCCGTTTTGCACAGAAATCCAGGAAAAACTGAACGCAGAGGAGGTTAAAGAGGAACTTCAGCATTAACAAACATACTGTCATTAAGTTACATTAGTTATGTTAATTAACATAGATAAGGAATATAATCTCTTACCCACCCTGTTTTAAAAGGACAGGCAAATGTTTGATTTCATGAGGGCAGCCATCTTTTTGGTTAAAAGGAGGTGACAGTGAACATGAGACACAGTTCCAACTGTCCTGTGTGCTGATCACCCCTCACAGTTGCTAGGCAACGTGAACAACAACATAGGAAATCCCATTGTGCTTTGCACAGCATCAGGGGAAAAAAAGCCTGGGCAGTTTTCTTTGATGGGAGGAGCTTAGCTAAAAATGCAGCTAAAAATGATTCTTTGGTAAGAAAAACAGAGGTCTGATGCAGTGAAACTGTTAAAGAAACACCAAGCTTTTTCAGTTCTGCTGAGTAGATTTTTAGTCCGGAGGTTCACTTTAAGAAAAATAAGGAGAGAGGGTATGATATACAGTATATCAAAAAGTTGATCACCACTCCTCTTAACCACCTTAAGACCGCTTAACGCCAATTGGCGATCGCAAGCTACTTCCACCAGGACCGTGTAACGCCAATTGGCGTCAAGTCCTGTGGAAGTGGTTTGCAGGGGATTGCATGTGCATTAGCCCGCTTGAAAACAGTCTGCTGGCTGCGATCTCCGCTAGTAGACTGTTAAGAGTAAAAAAATCTGTTTGTTTACGTGTACAACGCTGCGATCTACAGCAGCGCTGTACGGAGACAACTCTGTCACTGAGCTGTCCCCCTCGGGTGGACCAGCAGATGCCTATGAGAACCGATCTCCTATGATTGGCTGTCGGGGAGAGCGAGGGATGGTGGGAGGGGAAATTTAAAGAAAAATTATGAATTTAATAAAAGTAATTTAAATTTTCAATTTAATTTTAAAGTTAAATGTAAATTTTAAAGTTAATTTAAAAAAACAACAACAACATACGTTATAGCAGCAATCAGATGCCACCAACAGAAAGCCCTGTTGGTTGCAACAAAAGGAAGTAAAATGTATTTGTTTGCTAAGTTGTAGTGCTATGCAGCGAGCTCTTAAAGCTGCAGAGCACCAATTTGAAAAAAAAAAACAAAATAGCCTGGTCACTAGGGGGGTGTAAGCGTACAATCCCTAAAGAGGTTAAAACACATACAAAAAAATCAAAATGGATTTATATGTGGCAGATATATTCTTCTTGGATAACGACTTGCCAGTGCGAACCATCACACTTACTCATAACAGCGCCCAAACCTATACTGCGCCAATAATATCCAAAAACAACTGGATATATACAAAATGTTTAGAGGTTTCGAGGATAGCATCGCTTTGTGTATAACAAACTGCAACCTCACCAGTCCTTTCAGACTCAAATGAGCCCTTTATCAAGCAGACAAGATATGATGAGGTCACTGGAATACATTTAAAGACTTAAAGGGAACCTTAACTGAACGGGGGGTAAAGAGTTTCACTTACCTGGGGCTATTACCAGCCCCCTGCAGCAGTCCTGTGCCCTCTGAGCCGCTCTGGAATCCTCCGGTCCCCTGCTGTCACTTAGTTTCGTTTTTGATGACTCACCAGTCGGCTGGCCACCATGCGTATTATTGGACGCATTCCCTACTGCAATTAGCGCTGTTGCAGACCGCAACGCGTACAAAAATACGCGTTGCCGCATATCTACGCGTGCGGAATGCAACAGCGCTAATTGCAGTAGGGAATGCGTCCAATAATACGCATGGCGGCCGGCCAACTGGTGAGTCTTCAAAAACGAAACTAAGTGACAGCGGGGGACCGGAGGATTCCAGAGTGGCTCAGAGGGCACAGGACTGCTGCAGGGGGCTGGTAATAGCCCCAGGTAAGTGAAACTCTTTACCCCCCGTTCAGTTAAGGTTCCCTTTAAAGAAATCACACATTTTTTGCATCCATATTTCTAGTAAAAACCCACCTCTACGGGAAAATAATAAGCAATCCCACTCCAAGCAAAATTAAAATCGATGTCAAAAACAACTAGACCTTCAGAATCAATACAAATGAACAATGGTGGCTGAATAGTGTAGCAAAGTAGCTAAATATGACAGTTCCAAACTATATTAGCACCAAATGTGATGTTATAATATAAATGAGGTAAATGATAATAAGGCCAAGTCACATTTGGCAGCAATGATAAGTGTAGCAATAGCCTAATCAAAATGATCCCTCGGGCAAATTCGGGGAAGAGTACTGTACAGATGTGCCGCTAGCCTAAAAGCTAGACATGTCCACAGCGGAGGGGGGACAATAGGTTCAAAAGTCGGTCATGTTTCCTCCTTCCCCCAGATCTTTAGGCAACATCAGGGGGCTTCAGTATACATGCTAGATTCTAAGTTGAGAGAGTCCTTAATAGCCACCTCAACCAAGCTTATTAACTTAATCCAACGTGTTTTTGTAGCTTAAAACGTAGCAATTCTATTGTACGTGGCAGCCACCAACTACAATAATATGCTCACCTCTAGTCCAAGTTCAAAATATAACACCTAACAGCTTGGTAAGCAGGGTGCTTAAATGATGCCTTTTTATGTTAGATGAGGCCTCTCTAGCTAAGAATATTGTTTTTTAAAAATGTGGTCATGTGACCTTAAAGAGAACCCGAGGTGGGTTTGAAGAATATTATCTGCATACAGCGGCTGGATCTGCCTATACAGCCCAGCCTCTGTTGCTATCCCAAACCCCCCTAAGATCCCCCTGCACTCTGCAATCCCTCATAAATCACAGCCACGCTGCTGACAAACAGCTTGTCAGAGCTGGCTGTGTTTATCTCTATAGTGTCAGTCTGCTGCTCTCCCCGCCTCCAGCAGAACTCCGGTCCCCGCCTGCATCCCTTCCCTCCCTGCTGATTGGAGGGAAGGGATGGGGGCAGGGACCGGAGCTATGCAGGAGGCGGGGGAGCAGCTGAGACTGACACTACAGATGTAAATACAGCCTCACAGCACGGCTGTGATTTATGAGGGATTGCAGAGTGCAGGGGGACCTTAGGGGGGTTTGGGATAGCAACAGAGGCTGGGCTGTATAGGCAGATCCAGCCTCTGTATGCAGATAACATTCTTTAAACACACCTCGGGTTCTCTTTAAGTAGCCCTGCAGGAGGACTACAGACAGACTAGGAGACTAGGAACAGACACAGCTACGGTATGTGAGACGATTATAACCTGTAGCTTTGCAAATTTCTGCTCCAGGAAGTGACTGCTGAAGGATCTAATGACTTTGTACTTAAAATGATTTCTTTCACACAGCAAATTAACCACTTTACATCTAGTGGTTGCGTATAAGTTGTGGACCACAGAAATGGTGACATTTCAGCTGTGTTCTTATTATTCAGCAATGACAGTTTAGTAGTAATAATCATTTTGGGGGACAAATTAGACCTTTTCTGGATGTATTTTTTACCAAACACTTATTCTGTTTTTGCCAATAACTTTTTCCCTTTGTGTTTACCAAAGGTTTTTTTTTTGTTTCTGTATATTTTAAAGCGGATCCGAGATGGAAAACTAACTATAACAAGTAGCTTGTCTATATATCTTATCTAAAGTTTAGATAGTTTACAAATAGCTTACTGTTCAAATTGATACACAGAAAATAGTTGAGTTTTTTAAGATAAGGATGCCTTTCTCCCTTGCTGTTGTAACAGAGGTGCTGGTCTACATTACATTATCAGTACTTGTGCTGCTGCGATATTTGTCAATGTCCTCAAAATTCCTTAAAGCGGATCCGAGATGAAAAACTAACTATAACAAGTAGCTTGTCTATATATCTTATCTAAAGATATATAGATCTTATCTTTAGATAGTTTACACAGCATATCTAGCTATAAACAGCTTCAAAAGTTTATGATTATTTATTCCTGTGATACAATGACAGCAGCCATGTTCTGTTTGTCACATTGTCACAGGCTGAGGGCTGGAGATGCTATCAGCTTGCCTGCGTGTAAATTCAGTCTCCTCTCCTCCTCCCTCCTACCCTCTGCCTCTGAAATCAATGGCTAGTAACCTCCTCCTCCTCCTGCCCAGACTGAGCTCCCATGAGCCCTTGCTACAGTGCCAAGGCACTGGGGAAAAGCTGTGGGTGAGGCTTGTTTAGTTTATAGGGAATTAGAGTATTACAACAAAACAAAAGTATTTGGTTTGAGGAATGCCCTATAAACTATATGAAAGGAACACAATTATGCAATGAGTAAAAGTTTATCTTGGATGCACTTTAAAAGGGGAAAGAAGAAAAATAGAGAAAAATGTACCTTTTCCTAGTTTTCAACCATTATAGTTATATAATAAACAGTGCTATTGTAGACAAAAAAAACACACACATAGTACTTGGATATTTAGCCCATTTCACACAACATTTGAATTGTGTAGCTGGTACCATGTATGGCGACGATATTTGATTTTGAAACAAAGGTATTTTTTCTGCAATATGTATTTTTTCTCCTTGTACTATATCAAAAATAAAAAAAATAAAAAAACGACAACAATCGGGGGTGAAAATTAAATAGAATGGGTTAATGCAGTAGTGTCACCATAAAAATCAAATTTCAACAGCAACTGGTCTGAGTGTATTAAGTGATAATGATGCTAATCCTGCATTCAAAACTTGCAAAACTTTTTCTGCTGTTATGATTTGGAGTTATCAGGCTTTAAATAGCAAAATAAGTGCTACTTACCCAGGGCTTCGTCCAGCCCCAAGCTCCCAGCATGTCCCACGCCGCAGCTCTCCCCGCAACTGTTCGCCGCCTCTGCCTCCCGGTCCGCAGTGATAACGTCAGGCCAACCTGGAGGTCGGCCTGTACTGCACCTGCAGCGCTCGGGCTCCCAAAGACTGGCGGTTCTGTACTGCACATGAGAGAGGGCGTGTGCAGTGCTAAGCGGCCAG